>NW_026597365.1:0-6583 GCF_029784155.1 Uranotaenia lowii | reverse complement strand
ATTTTTGACATTTTTGACATTTTTGACATTTTTGACATTTTTGACATTTTTGAAATTTTATAAATTTTTTACATTTTTGACATTTTTGACATTCTTGTCATTTTTGTCATTTTTGTCATTTTTGTCGTGTTTGTCATTTTTGTCATTTTTGTCATTTTTGTCATTTTTGTCATTTTTGTCATTTTTGTCATTTTTGTCATTTTTGTCATTTTTGTCATTTTTGTCATTTTTGTCATTTTTGTCATTTTTGTCATTTTTGTCATTTTTGTCATTTTTGTCATTTTTGTCATTTTTGTCATTTTTGTCATTTTTGTCATTTTTGTCATTTTTGTCATTTTTGTCATTTTTGTCATTTTTGTCATTTTTGTCATTTTTGTCATTTTTGTCATTTTTGTCATTTTTGTCATTTTTGTCAATATTGTCAGTTTTGTCATTTTTGTCATTTTTGTCATTTTTGTCATTTTTGTCATTTTTGTCATTTTTGTCATTTTTGTCATTTTTGTCATTTTTGTCATTTTTGTCATTTTTGTCTTTTTTGTCATTTTTGTCATTTTTGTCATTTTTGTCTTTTTTGTCATTTTTGTCATTTTTGTCATTTTTGTCATTTTTGTCATTTTTGTCATTTTTGTCATTTTTGTCATTTTTGTCATTTTTGTCATTTTTGTCATTTTTGTCATTTTTGTCATTTTTGTCATTTTTGTCATTTTTGTCATTTTTGTCATTTTTGTCATTTTTGTCATTTTTGTCATTTTTGTCATTTTTGTCATTTTTGTCATTTTTGTCATTTTTGTCATTTTTGTCATTTTTGTCATTTTTGTCATTTTTGTCATTTTTGTCATTTTTGTCATTTTTGTCATTTTTGTCATTTTTGTCATTTTTGTCATTTTTGTCATTTTTGTCATTTTTGTCATTTTTGTCATTTTTGTCATTTTTGTCATTTTTGTCATTTTTGTCATTTTTGTCATTTTTGTCATTTTTGTCATTATTGTCATTTTTTTCATTTTTGTCATTTTTGTCATTTTTGTCATTTTTGTCATTTTTGTCATTTTTGTCATTTTTGTCATTTTTGTCATTTTTGTCATTTTTGTCATTTTTGTCATTTTTGTCATTTTTGTCATTTTTGTCATTTTTGTCATTTTTGTCATTTTTGTCATTTTTGTCATTTTTGTCATTTTTGTCATTTTTGTCATTTTTGTCATTTTTGTCATTTTTGTCATTTTTGTCATTTTTGTCATTTTTGTCATTTTTGTCATTTTTGTCATTTTTGTCATTTTTGTCATTTTTGTCATTTTTGTCATTTTTGTCATTTTTGTCATTTTTGTCATTTTTGTCATTTTTGTCATTTTTGTCATTTTTGTCATTTTTGTCATTTTTGTCATTTTTGTCATTTTTTGTCATTTTTGTCATTTTTGTCATTTTTGTCATTTTTGTCATTTTTGTCATTTTTGTCATTTTTGTCATTTTTGTCATTTTTGTCATTTTTGTCATTTTTGTCATTTTTGTCATTTTTGTCATTTTTGTCATTTTTGTCATTTTTGTCATTTTTGTCATTTTTGTCATTTTTGTCATTTTTGTCATTTTTGTCATTTTTGTCATTTTTGTCATTTTTGTCATTTTTGTCATTTTTGTCATTTTTGTCATTTTTGTCATTTTTGTCATTTTTGTCATTTTTGTCATTTTTGTCATTTTTGTCATTTTTGTCATTTTTGTCATTTTTGTCATTTTTGTCATTTTTGTCATTTTTGTCATTTTTGTCATTTTTGTCATTTTTGTCATTTTTGTCATTTTTGTCATTTTTGTCATTTTTGTCATTTTTGTCATTTTTGTCATTTTTGTCATTTTTGTCATTTTTGTCATTTTTGTCATTTTTGTCATTTTGTCATTTTTGTCATTTTTGTCATTTTTGTCATTTTTGTCATTTTTGTCATTTTTGTCATTTTTGTCATTTTTGTCATTTTTGTCATTTTTGTCATTTTGTCATTTTTGTCATTTTTGTCATTTTTGTCATTTTTGTCATTTTGTCATTTTTGTCATTTTTGTCATTTTTGTCATTTTTGTCATTTTTGTCATTTTTGTCATTTTTGTCATTTTTGTAATTTTTGTCATTTTTGTAATTTTTGTCATTTTTGTAATTTTTGTAATTTTTGTAATTTTTGTAATTTTTGTAATTTTTGTCGTTTTTGTCATTTTTGTCATTTTTGTCATTTTTGTCATTTTTGTCATTTTTGTCATTTTTGTCATTTTTGTCATTTTTGTCATTTTTGTCATTTTTGTCATTTTTGTCATTTTTGTCATTTTTGTCATTTTTGTCATTTGTTTTGTCATTTTTTGTCATTTTTGTCATTTTTGTCATTTTTGTCATTTTTGTCATTTTTGTCATTTTTGTCATTTTTGTCATTTTTGTCATTTTTGTCATTTTTGTCATTTTTGTCATTTTTGTCATTTTTGTCATTTTTGTCATTTTGTCATTTTTGTCATTTTTGTCATTTTTGTCATTTTTGTCATTTTTGTCTTTTTTGTCATTTTTGTCATTTTTGTCATTTTTGTCATTTTTGTCATTTTTGTCATTTTTGTCATTTTGTCATTTTTGTCATTTTTGTCATTTTTGTCATTTTTGTCATTTTTGTCATTTTTGTCATTTTTGTCATTTTTGTCATTTTTGTCATTTTTGTCATTTTTGTCATTTTTGTCATTTTTGTCATTTTTGTCATTTTTGTCATTTTTGTCATTTTTGTCATTTTTGTCATTTTTGTCATTTTTGTCATTTTTGTCATTTTGTCATTTTTGTCATTTTTGTCATTTTTGTCATTTTTGTCATTTTTGTCATTTTTGTCATTTTTGTCATTTTTGTCATTTTTGTCATTTTTGTCATTTTTGTCATTTTTGTCATTTTTGTCATTTTTGTCATTTTTGTCATTTTTGTCATTTTTGTCATTTTTGTCATTTTTGTCATTTTTGTCATTTTTGTCATTTTTGTCATTTTTGTCATTTTTGTCATTATTGACATGACATTTTTGACATTTTTGACATTTTTGACATTTTGACATTTTTGACATTTTTGACATTTTTGAAATTTTTAAATTTTTTACATTTTTGACATTTTTGATATTCTTGTCATTTTTGTCATTTTTGTCATTTTTGTCATTTTTGTAATTTTTGTCATTTTTGTAATTTTTGTAATTTTTGTAATTTTTGTAATTTTTGTAATTTTTGTCGTTTTTGTCATTTTTGTCATTTTTGTCATTTTTGTCATTTTTGTCATTTTTGACATTTTGTCATTTTTGTCATTTTTGTCATTTTTGTCATTTTTGTCATTTTTGTCATTTTTGTCATTTTTGTCATTTTTGTCATTTTTGTCATTTTTGTCATTTTTGTCATTTTTGTCATTTTTGTCATTTTTGTCATTTTTGTCATTTTTGTCATTTTTGTCATTTTTGTCTTTTTTGTCATTTTTGTCATTTTTGTCATTTTTGTCATTTTTGTCATTTTTGTCATTTTTGTCATTTTTGTCATTTTTGTCATTTTTGTCATTTTTGTCATTTTTGTCATTTTTGTCATTTTTGTCATTTTTGTCATTTTTGTCATTTTTGTCATTTTTGTCATTTTTGTCATTTTTGTCATTTTTGTCATTTTTGTCATTTTTGTCATTTTTGTCATTTTTGTCATTTTTGTCATTTTTGTCATTTTTGTCATTTTTGTCATTTTTGTCATTTTTGTCATTTTGTCATTTTTGTCATTTTTGTCATTTTTGTCATTTTTGTCATTTTGTCATTTTGTCATTTTTGTCATTTTTGTCATTTTTGTCATTTTTGTCATTTTTGTCATTTTTGTCATTTTTGTCATTTTTGTCATTTTTGCCATTTTTGTCATTTTTGTCATTTTTGTCATTTTTGTCATTTTTGTCATTTTTGTCATTTTTGTCATTTTTGTCATTTTTGTCATTTTTGTCATTTTTGTCATTTTTGTCATTTTTGTCATTTTGTCATTTTTGTCATTTTTGACATTTTTGTCACTTTTTTCATATTTGTCATTTTTGTCATTTTTGTCATTTTTGTCATTTTTGTCATTTTTGTCATTTTTGTCATTTTTGTCATTTTTGTCATTTTTGTCATTTTTGTCATTTTTGTCATTTTTGTCATTTTTGTCATTTTTGTCATTTTTGTCATTTTTGTCATTTTTGTCATTTTTGTCATTTTTGTCATTTTTGTCATTTTTGTCATTTTTGTCATTTTGTCATTTTTGTCATTTTTGTCATTTTTGTCATTTTTGTCATTTTTGTCATTTTTGTCATTTTTGTCATTTTTGTCATTTTTGTCATTTTGTCATTTTTGTCATTTTTGTCATTTTTGTCATTTTTGTCATTTTTGTCATTTTTGTAATTTTTGTAATTTTGTCATTTTTGTAATTTTTGTCATTTTTGTAATTTTGTAATTTTTGTAATTTTTGTAATTTTTGTAATTTTGTCATTTTTGTCATTTTTGTCATTTTTGTCATTTTTGTCATTTTTGTCATTTTGTCATTTTTGTCATTTTGTCATTTTTGTCATTTTTGTCATTTTTGTCATTTTTGTCATTTTTGTCATTTTTGTCATTTTTGTCATTTTTGTCATTTTTGTCATTTTTGTCATTTTTGTCATTTTTGTCATTTTTGTCATTTTTGTCATTTTTGTCATTTTTGTCATTTTTGTCATTTTTGTCTTTTTGTCATTTTTTGTCATTTTTGTCATTTTTGTCATTTTTGTCATTTTGTATTTTGTCATTTTTGTCATTTTTTGTCATTTTTGTCATTTTTGTCATTTTTGTCATTTTTGTCATTTTTGTCATTTTTGTCATTTTTGTCATTTTTGTCATTTTTGTCATTTTTGTCATTTTTGTCATTTTTGTCATTTTGTCATTTTTGTCATTTTTGTCATTTTTGTCATTTTTGTCATTTTTGTCATTTTTGTCATTTTTGTCATTTTTGTCATTTTCTGTCATTTTTGTCATTTTTGTCATTTTGTCATTTTTGTCATTTTTGTCATTTTTGTCATTTTTGTCATTTTTGTCATTTTTGTCATTTTGTCATTTTTGTCATTTTTGTCATTTTTGTCATTTTTGTCATTTTTGTCATTTTTGTCATTTTTGTCATTTTTGTCATTTTTGTCATTTTTGTCATTTTTGTCATTTTTGTCATTTTTGTCATTTTTGTCATTTTTGTCATTTTTGTCATTTTTGTCATTTTTGTCATTTTTGTCATTTTTGTCATTTTTGTCATTTTTGTCATTTTTGTCATTTTTGTCATTTTTGTCATTTTTGTCATTTTTGTCATTTTTGTCATTTTTGTCATTTTTGTCATTTTTGTCATTTTTGTCATTTTGTCATTTTTGTCATTTTTTGTCATTTTTGTCATTTTTGTCATTTTTGTCATTTTTGTCATTTTTGTCATTTTTGTCATTTTTGTCATTTTTGTCATTTTTTGTCATTTTTGTCATTTTTGTCATTTTTGTCATTTTTGTCATTTTTGTCATTTTTGTTTGTCATTTTTGTCATTTTTGTCATTTTTGTCATTTTTGTCATTTTTGTCATTTTTGTCATTTTCTTTGTCATTTTTGTCATTTTTGTCATTTTTGTCATTTTTGTCATTTTTGTCATTTTTGTCATTTTGTCATTTTTGTCATTTTTGTCATTTTTGTCATTTTTGTCATTTTTGTCATTTTTGTCATTTTTGTCATTTTTGTCATTTTTGTCATTTTTGTCATTTTTGTCATTTTTTGTCATTTTTGTCATTTTTGTCATTTTGTCATTTTTGTCATTTTTGTCATTTTTGTCATTTTTGTCATTTTTGTCATTTTTGTCATTTTTGTCATTTTGTCATTTTGTCATTTTTGTCATTTTTGTCATTTTTGTCATTTTTGTCATTTTTGTCATTTTTGTCATTTTTGTCATTTTTGTCATTTTTGTCATTTTTGTCATTTTGTCATTTTTGTCATTTTTGTCATTTTTGTCATTTTTGTCATTTTTGTCATTTTTGTCATTTTTGTCATTTTTGTCATTTTTGTCATTTTTGTCATTTTTGTCATTTTTGTCATTTTTGTCATTTTTGTCATTTTTGTCATTTTTGTCATTTTGTCATTTTTGTCATTTTTGTCATTTTTGTCATTTTGTCATTTTTGTCATTTTTGTCATTTTTGTCATTTTTGTCATTTTTGTCATTTTTGTCATTTTTGTCATTTTTGTCATTTTTGTCATTTTTGTCATTTTTGTCATTTTTGTCATTTTTGTCATTTTTGTCATTTTTGTCATTTTTGTCATTTTTGTCATTTTTGTCATTTTTGTCATTTTTGTCATTTTTGTCATTTTTGTCATTTTTGTCATTTTTGTCATTTTTGTCATTTTTGTCATTTTTGTCATTTTTGTCATTTTTGTCATTTTTGTCATTTTTGTCATTTTGGTCATTTTTGTCATTTTTGTCATTTTTGTCATTTTTGTCATTTTTGTCATTTTTGTCATTTTTGTCATTTTTGTCATTTTTGTCATTTTGTCATTTTTGTCATTTTTGTCATTTTTGTCATTTTTGTCATTTTTGTCATTTTTGTCATTTTTGT
>NW_026597364.1:0-6600 GCF_029784155.1 Uranotaenia lowii | reverse complement strand
TGAGGTGATTTGGAATGTGGAAATAGGGTTCCAGATTATTCCAGGAATCGTCTTTAATCAGTAGGACCCACGGTGCGCCTCTGGACCGTTATTATAAAAAAAAATTGTCCATCAAATCCAAGTACGGGGCTCGATTCCTTAGGTCATTCTGCACCTCTGGGTAAATTTTAAAAAAAATCCCTAGCAGAAAATCCGAGAAATCTTGATTTTAAGGTTTTTGTTGAGAAATTTCAAAATAATTCATATTCAAATTATTCAATATCATCAAAAAACCTCCAAAAACGTCAAAAAAGTGGTCCAAGTCATTTCCAACCAGTATGTATTTGTTGCCATTGATAAAATTATGATTATTTACAACTGACTTAACTCTCCAAACATGGCTTAAGTGTATTATAAGTATGGTTTATTAGGGGTTTAAGTTTAGTTTAAATTATTGTTTCCGTGAAGTATGGGGGAAAATGAATTTCAAATCAGTGGTGCTTTTATTGGTTAGTAGGAAAAGGAAACAGTGAAATAGTAAAAAGTAAAAGTAAACTATAAAACAGCAATACAACTAAAAATAATGAATGGAACATATTAAAAACTCAAAACTAACACATATGGTTGCTGTTGTAATCAATCAAAGAGTTTAACAAACGGTCGTTATAAACCTTTGATGATTTGGGAGCTTTATAACGCTGCCAAATCACATCAAAATCAGCATGTACGGATTCGGAGGCTTGCTCATTGTGAAGCCCAAGTCCTCTTCCGGCTTCTCGACAGAAATCCGCCACATGGTACTTTGTAATGTGATATTTAGATGTGAATGGAAGATTCAGCTTCTCCCAGCTGCTGGCAAAATCTGCAATAGCCTCCTCAAACCCATGCTCGAGTTTAAAGGAAAAGCATTTTGCATACACGTTTTTGAAGTTATTCAGAACCTGAAAATCGTAATATTTATTAAAAACTTGGTAAAGTTTATTTAGTAGAACAACCAACCGTAACGTAATCTGAAAGTTCAGGGTTGTCTGCCAAACAATTGGTAGCATCCAATAGCGCGTGGCAAGCTCTTCCGGTGAAACCGTACGTCATCTGTTGGTGTCTCACCTGTGCTTGTTCCACCCATAAGTCTACCCAGTCTGGTGCTTTCTTCTCAAGTGACTTAAAAATTGTATTAATAATTCCAAGCGTTATATGTAACGGTGGAGGCGGGCAAAGGTTCACGATTTTGTCTTCATCACTACCCGAGACCAACGGGGCATTCACGCAGCTTGCGAAGTTCTTTCCATTCAATTTCTTTTTTCTTGTGCAATTTTCGTTTATACTTCCTTTGGTTCTCGCGGTTCCGTTTGCTACACCGAGCTCGCTCTTTAAAGCCTCACAGTATGGACATGGATTCTTCGAAGAGTGGGCCATTATGCCAATTATAATATTTATAATCTTGAGGTCCCCAGCAACCAAGTATTCGAGCTCGTGTAATTTGAGAAGTTTCGTCCAAACGGGGGAAATATTGTCATACTTTTCAGCGAGATTTGGTGAAAGTGCAATGATGAAAAGCTTCTTCACGCCGCCATCCTTGAAGCCAGCCAGATGTTCCATTTGCGGAGAGATCACAGATAACGTTATCTTGAAGAAGCTCCTACCCCGAGCTTGTAACTTCGAATCCTGGGGACCCTTGTACCTCCCTTGCTGAACTCTCCACACGACGCGCGACATGTTCCGCAAATGACCGACGGATACAAATTTTCTCTGGATTCAAAATCTTGGAGAAATTTTCGAATAACAACTCTTATACCTGCACTTATCGGTCGAAGCGACGATGTCTTAGAAAGGCAGAGTACGCAAACCAAATTTCTGTTCATTTCGTGAACATCCATTTTGAGGACAAAAATTGACGTTGAGAATTTGAAGTTGAATCCTTTTGATTTTTCAAAGCCCACTTGTGTCCCCGCTTTTGTGCCGGTCGACTGTTTCGCTGGTCATTCGCTTGTAGGTAGTTTCAAGCCAATGATGATTACAAGATTTATTTAACCTTAAACCACTAATAAACCATACTTATAATACACTTAAGCCATGTTTGGAGAGTTAAGTCAGTTGTAAATAATCATAATTTTATCAACGGCAACAAATACATACTGGTTGGAAATGACTTGGACCACTTTTTTGACGTTTTTGGAGGTTTTTTGATGATATTGAATAATTTGAATATGAATTATTTTGAAATTTCTCAACAAAAACCTTAAAATCAAGATTTCTCGGATTTTCTGCTAGGGATTTTTTTCAAAATTTACCCAGAGGTGCAGAATGACCTAAGGAATCGAGCCCCGTACTTGGATTTGATGGACAATTTTTTTTTATAATAACGGTCCAGAGGCGCACCGTGGGACCTGGAGTTATTATTTAACAGCAAGTAACCTCCGGTTGGGACGTAGTAGGCAGCGACTCCTATGCGAAGCATAGTTACTACTGTATCTTTAGCTACCTAGTTGGTTTGGACTCCTTGCGAATAACGAGCCGATGATCATGGGATTGGCGGCTTCGGGAGCAGCACTGACGGCGGATGCAGTTAAGACTAAGATACTGCGAAATGTTAAAATTCAAACAGTATCGAAGTCGAGTAGTTGCGGCGGCACGCTTTACAGCGCACAAAAACAGAAGCGGCGTGGCAGCAAGAATAACGGCAAGAAGAGCGGAGATTTTTTTTATCTGCGGAATACCTTGTCACTATGCGGCGAAATGTCCCCAGAAGACGGCAGCGTGTTTCCGATTGGCAACGTTGTTAAGTCCGAGTGGTACTTTGACTCTGGAGCGTCAGCAAACATGTCGCGTTCGACTGACGGTTTCGTGAAGCAGCAAGTTCTTTCTCACCCGGTCGGAACAGCGAACAACGTTTCAATCATGTCTGTGTCCAAAGGTTTCGTCAAGCTGGAAGTCAACGAATGTCCTATCGAGATTCAAGAGGTGTTGCAGATTCCTGAACTGGCGGCAAATCTACTGTCAGTGAGCAAAATATGCCAGAAACGATGGACGGTTTTGTTCGACGCAGAAGGCTGTGAGGTTTGCGAGAAGACCGATAACATTATAGCTTCTAAAACTCATCAAGCAGGGCTATATCGACTCAATTGCAACAAAGATGGTTTTTCGCTGACGGTAAGCACAGAAATGTGGCACAAACGCTCGGTTCATCCCGGACAGCAGAACATGACGAAACTGCAATCGATGGTCGACGATTTGAAATGGCCCGGAACGATTCCCGAATGTGTGGCATGCATCGAAGGGTAGCACGCCCGAAATCCTTTTCCTTCAAATGGTTCCAAGGCGAAAGGTTTGCTGGATCTGAAAGTCGTTATGTCATCATTTTTATAGACGACGGCAGTAGGAAGGTGTTCCTGTAAGGTGTTCAATGCAAGGTCGAGCGGCAAACTGGACTCGACAACGGAACCGAGTACGTCAACGAAGAGATGCGGGAAAGTTTCGAGAAGGACTGAGTACAGCACCAGAAAATCTGCCCATACACTTCGCAACAAAATGGGTTGGCGGAGAGGATGAAACACACTCTTCTGGAAAAGGCCCGTGCGATGCTGAACGATTCCGAATTGTCGAAGCAGTTTTGGGCTGAAGCGATTTTGACGGCAGCCTACATCACGAACCGGTGTCTATCAAAAGCTTTGGAGAACATAACACCCGAAGAAGCATGGTTCGTAAAACGTCTGAACTTGGCAGCGAGTTACGCTGAAGCACTGGCGAAGCCGGACCGAGGTCAATGGATGGGCACAGTGCGAGAGAAGATTCGATCTTTGGAGGAGAATCAAACCTGGGAGTTAGCTGATTTGCCGGAATACCGAAAACCGATACCTGATGCTGACGGACAAATCTACAAGTACAAGGCCCGTCTTTTACTCGTAAAGGGATGTTCGCAATGTATAGGAATCGGCAACGACGAGGTCTATTCATCGGTGGTCCAATTCGACGATTCGATATCTGCTGTAATGTACTTGAACTATATAGATATAAATTAATTGAACAAACCTATATTCGAAGCGTTCGAATATATATTTGTGGCAGTGCTACCAACTGTATAAAAACAAAGTAAACAAGATAAAAAGGTGCGTTCGTCAATACACAGCCTCTTTCGGGTTTTATATCTCAGATTGAAAACATTGGTTTTATTATATATCCGAAATACATTTTACAGTGGAGCACGACTTGGACATCGAGCAAATGGATGCTGTGAGTGCGTATCTACAAGGAAGTCTTGGAGACGAGGTCATCTTCATGGATCAGTCGGAAGGGTTCGGCGATCCGAGCAATAAGGTCTGTTTGGTTAAGAAGGCGCTTTATGGTTTAAAGCAATCCGGACGAGTGTGAAGCACTGAAGGAGTTTGGCTTATCGCAATCTAAGGTAGACAATTACATGTACTGCTTTTCGTCACCGTTTACGTTGAAGTTTTCTTTTTTTTCCAACGATCTGAGCCTGAAGAATAAGCTGAGTGAAATTTTTGTCAGCGGTTTAAGATGAGTGATCTTGGAGAGTCTCAACTTGGTTTCGTGTTACGAATTTCCCGTGACCGTGATGATAATCTGTGGATCGATCAGGCTCAGTATGTGGAGAGTATCTTGCAGCGGTTCAACATGGGAAACTACCGCCCAGTTTTGATTCCGATGAATCCAATTACGAAGCTGGACAAGAAGATATGCCCGACTGCGAGGGACGAAATTCTGGAGATGAAGGAGTTTCCGCACAAGGAAGCGGTTGGTTGGGAACCGTTTCCAACCGTATCGAGTACAGCCGAGCAGGAGGTCATCTAGTTAGATAATCAGATGCGAATTGGAGAGGAGATCCTGACAGCCGGAAATCGACAACTGGTTATGTGTTTACCATGATGGGAGGAGCTGGGTCATGGAACGTGAAGCAGCAAGCGGTTGCGTTGCCTTCATGCGAGGCGGAGTATCTTGCGCTGTTTAAAAGATCAACCAGCAGACGGTTTCACCAAGGCCGTTCAAGAACTTGATAGAACTCGTAGCTTAGGAAGGCGTTTTGGAACGTAGTAAGCAGCGACTCCTATGGTACGAAGCATAGAAATCACTGTATCCCTAGTTACCTAGTTAGGATAAATATTTGCCTGATAGCTGAAGGCTGGAGAACCCCTTCGCCACAGACGAACTCAGGGCCGAGATGACTATTGAGGATGGCAGGAAACAGCGTGGCTGAGTCGAATGGCTTTGGCAGGGGTCTCCTTAGTTCCTAGTTTCTTGCGTCTTGGTGTTGGAAGCTCAGAAGAACTCATATTCGGCGGGATGCATCTGTAGTAAAGCGGACGTGGGATACGCGACGGCGAAGGGCATGTTTTCATCTTAAACTTGTACTTGCCTGTAAATGAGGCCTTAAAAACCCCGCCACCTCCAACAAATTCAGGGCCAGGATGACTGAAGACGCTGGCAGGAAACAGCGCGACTGAATCGAAGTGCTCCGGGGTCTCCACCCACGAGCTCAAATCGATGCGTCCTGGTATTGTACCCCAAGAAGAAAATGCCGAGGCACTTGGCAGTCCTCGGACAAGAAAAACTTTAAAATCCGGGAGTCTGTTCCCATTTTCCGTGAAGCATGTTTTGTGTCCTTCGACGATTCTCGATGACAGCCACATGACAGGAAAAATTCAGGAAATTGACAGTTGGGGAGACTGGTGTCTTATTTTTAAACAAAATCTAGGCACAATTTTCCCGTTTGTTTGGATAACGTGCCGCTATTAATCCTACACTCATTCTGATTCTGAAACACGACGCGTAATTTTAGACATTTACTAACAATAATTCATGTTTACAATATTTAAAATATTTTCATCCACAATGGCTCAAAAATAACAATGATTGAATTAATGGATACCACAACAGACAGAAAGAACATGCTAAGTGTGGAAAAACGTAGCACTGCACCCAGCAGAAGCTGTTGTCGGAACATTTCGGAATTCGAAACCTCAGCACTCTTAATCGGCGGCGACGGCGGCAACGATTCGTTTAACAAACTTGCAAAACCAAACTATCGTCAAAAAGAGCAGCGAGCAGAGTGAGCGAGCGAGTGAGTGAGAGTGTCAGCCAGAGGCAGCCACCAAGACATTATCCAGGGATCACAAAACCGTAACCGCACAAATCACTTTGGAAAGAAACTCACACAAACACACACCCAGAACGACGGCACTTCTCACTTCAACACCAATACATTTAGGCGTTTGACTGTAGAGCTGAAAATATAAATACAAAAAAAAAAAACTTCACCGCCGTGACTGCACGGCTGAGAATTCAGCTGTCAAAAAATGTACAAAAATATTTCCTACACCTTTCTGGGGATGGGGGAGGATCGGGGGAGCCATTCTTCTTGCTTGAGGTGATATTGTGCGGGTGGGTCTCCGCGTCCTAACCCCTCTTTGCTCCACTTTTAAAGGAATCGTTTGACAGTTTCCGGAACCACCGACCGACTGACCGGGTAGAACACAAGAGGAGTAAATTGTCATAAATTAGTTTTATCTTACCTTTTTTTTTGTACCTTCGGGAACGGTTGTTCGCTGACAGACGTTGAATGTTGAGAGCAGGTCGAACAGGTTGTACGAACGTAGTAGGCCTAAT
>NW_026597363.1:0-6608 GCF_029784155.1 Uranotaenia lowii | reverse complement strand
TGTCATTTTTGTCATTTTTGTCATTTTTGTCATTTTTGTCATTTTTGTCATTTTTGTCATTTTTGTCATTTTTGTCATTTTTGTCATTTTGTCATTTTTGTCATTTTTGTCATTTTTGTCATTTTTGTCATTTTTGTCATTTTTGTCATTTTTGTCATTTTTGTCATTTTTGTCATTTTTGTCATTTTTGTCATTTTTGTCATTTTTGTCATTTTTGTCATTTTTGTCATTTTTGTCATTTTTGTCATTTTTGTCATTTTTGTCATTTTTGTCATTTTGTCATTTTTGTCATTTTTGTCATTTTTGTCATTTTTGTCATTTTTGTCATTTTTGTCATTTTTGTCATTTTTGTCATTTTTGTCATTTTTGTCATTTTTGTCATTTTTGTCATTTTTGTCATTTTTGTCATTTTTGTCATTTTTGTCATTTTTGTCATTTTTGTCATTTTTGTCATTTTTGTCATTTTTGTCATTTTTGTCATTTTTGTCATTTTTGTCATTTTTGTCATTTTTGTCATTTTTGTCATTTTTGTCATTTTTGTCATTTTTGTCATTTTTGTCATTTTTGTCATTTTTGTCATTTTTGTCATTTTTGTCATTTTTGTCATTTTTGTCATTTTTGTCATTTTTGTCATTTTTGTCATTTTTGTCATTTTTGTCATTTTTGTCATTTTTGTCATTTTTGTCATTTTTGTCATTTTTGTCATTTTGTCATTTTTGTCATTTTTGTCATTTTTGTCATTTTTGTCATTTTTGTCATTTTTGTCATTTTTGTCATTTTTGTCATTTTTGTCATTTTTGTCATTTTTGTCATTTTTGTCATTTTTGTCATTTTTGTCATTTTTGTCATTTTTGTCATTTTTGTCATTTTTGTCATTTTTGTCATTTTTGTCATTTTTGTCATTTTTGTCATTTTTGTCATTTTTGTCATTTTTGTCATTTTTGTCATTTTTGTCATTTTTGTCATTTTTGTCATTTTTGTCATTTTTGTCATTTTTGTCATTTTTGTCATTTTTGTCATTTTTGTCATTTTTGTCATTTTTGTCATTTTTGTCATTTTTGTCATTTTTGTCATTTTTGTCATTTTTGTCATTTTTGTCATTTTTGTCATTTTTGTCATTTTTGTCATTTTTGTCATTTTGTCATTTTTGTCATTTTTGTCATTTTTGTCATTTTTGTCATTTTTGTCATTTTGTCATTTTTGTCATTTTTGTCATTTTTGTCATTTTTGTCATTTTTGTCATTTTTGTCATTTTTGTCATTTTTGTCATTTTTGTCATTTTTGTCATTTTTGTCATTTTTGTCATTTTTGTCATTTTTGTCATTTTTGTCATTTTTGTCATTTTTGTCATTTTTGTCATTTTTGTCATTTTTGTCATTTTTGTCATTTTTGTCATTTTTGTCATTTTTGTCATTTTTGTCATTTTTGTCATTTTTGTCATTTTTGTCATTTTTGTCATTTTTGTCATTTTTGTCATTTTTGTCATTTTTGTCATTTTTGTCATTTTTGTCATTTTTGTCATTTTTGTCATTTTTGTCATTTTTGTCATTTTTGTCATTTTTGTCATTTTTGTCATTTTTGTCATTTTTGTCATTTTTGTCATTTTTGTCATTTTTGTCATTTTTGTCATTTTTGTCATTTTTGTCATTTTTGTCATTTTTGTCATTTTTGTCATTTTTGTCATTTTTGTCATTTTTGTCATTTTTGTCATTTTTGTCATTTTTGTCATTTTTGTCATTTTTGTCATTTTTGTCATTTTTGTCATTTTTGTCATTTTTGTCATTTTTGTCATTTTTGTCATTTTTGTCATTTTTGTCATTTTTGTCATTTTTGTCATTTTTGTCATTTTTGTCATTTTTGTCATTTTTGTCATTTTTGTCATTTTTGTCATTTTTGTCATTTTGTCATTTTTGTCATTTTTGTCATTTTTGTCATTTTTGTCATTTTTGTCATTTTTGTCATTTTTGTCATTTTTGTCATTTTTGTCATTTTTGTCATTTTTGTCATTTTTGTCATTTTTGTCATTTTTGTCATTTTTGTCATTTTTGTCATTTTTGTCATTTTTGTCATTTTTGTCATTTTTGTCATTTTTGTCATTTTTGTCATTTTTGTCATTTTTGTCATTTTTGTCATTTTTGTCATTTTTGTCATTTTTGTCATTTTTGTCATTTTTGTCATTTTTGTCATTTTTGTCATTTTTGTCATTTTTGTCATTTTTGTCATTTTTGTCATTTTTGTCATTTTTGTCATTTTTGTCATTTTTGTCATTTTTGTCATTTTTGTCATTTTTGTCATTTTTGTCATTTTTGTCATTTTTGTCATTTTTGTCATTTTTGTCATTTTTGTCATTTTTGTCATTTTTGTCATTTTTGTCATTTTTGTCATTTTTGTCATTTTTGTCATTTTTGTCATTTTTGTCATTTTTGTCATTTTTGTCATTTTTGTCATTTTTGTCATTTTTGTCATTTTTGTCATTTTTGTCATTTTTGTCATTTTTGTCATTTTTGTCATTTTTGTCATTTTTGTCATTTTTGTCATTTTTGTCATTTTTGTCATTTTTGTCATTTTTGTCATTTTTGTCATTTTTGTCATTTTTGTCATTTTTGTCATTTTTGTCATTTTTGTCATTTTTGTCATTTTTGTCATTTTTGTCATTTTTGTCATTTTTGTCATTTTTGTCATTTTTGTCATTTTTGTCATTTTTGTCATTTTTGTCATTTTTGTCATTTTTGTCATTTTTGTCATTTTTGTCATTTTTGTCATTTTTGTCATTTTTGTCATTTTTGTCATTTTTGTCATTTTTGTCATTTTTGTCATTTTTGTCATTTTTGTCATTTTTGTCATTTTTGTCATTTTTGTCATTTTTGTCATTTTTGTCATTTTTGTCATTTTTGTCATTTTTGTCATTTTTGTCATTTTTGTCATTTTTGTCATTTTTGTCATTTTTGTCATTTTTGTCATTTTTGTCATTTTTGTCATTTTTGTCATTTTTGTCATTTTTGTCATTTTTGTCATTTTTGTCATTTTTGTCATTTTTGTCATTTTTGTCATTTTTGTCATTTTTGTCATTTTTGTCATTTTTGTCATTTTTGTCATTTTTGTCATTTTTGTCATTTTTGTCATTTTTGTCATTTTTGTCATTTTTGTCATTTTGTCATTTTTGTCATTTTTGTCATTTTTGTCATTTTTGTCATTTTTGTCATTTTTGTCATTTTTGTCATTTTTGTCATTTTTGTCATTTTTGTCATTTTTGTCATTTTTGTCATTTTTGTCATTTTTGTCATTTTTGTCATTTTTGTCATTTTTGTCATTTTTGTCATTTTTGTCATTTTTGTCATTTTTGTCATTTTTGTCATTTTTGTCATTTTTGTCATTTTTGTCATTTTTGTCATTTTTGTCATTTTTGTCATTTTTGTCATTTTTGTCATTTTTGTCATTTTTGTCATTTTTGTCATTTTTGTCATTTTTGTCATTTTTGTCATTTTTGTCATTTTTGTCATTTTTGTCATTTTTGTCATTTTTGTCATTTTTGTCATTTTTGTCATTTTTGTCATTTTTGTCATTTTTGTCATTTTTGTCATTTTTGTCATTTTTGTCATTTTTGTCATTTTTGTCATTTTTGTCATTTTGTCATTTTTGTCATTTTTGTCATTTTTGTCATTTTTGTCATTTTTGTCATTTTTGTCATTTTTGTCATTTTTGTCATTTTTGTCATTTTTGTCATTTTTGTCATTTTTGTCATTTTTGTCATTTTTGTCATTTTTGTCATTTTTGTCATTTTTGTCATTTTTGTCATTTTTGTCATTTTTGTCATTTTTGTCATTTTTGTCATTTTTGTCATTTTTGTCATTTTTGTCATTTTTGTCATTTTTGTCATTTTTGTCATTTTTGTCATTTTTGTCATTTTTGTCATTTTTGTCATTTTTGTCATTTTTGTCATTTTTGTCATTTTTGTCATTTTTGTCATTTTTGTCATTTTTGTCATTTTTGTCATTTTTGTCATTTTTGTCATTTTTGTCATTTTTGTCATTTTTGTCATTTTTGTCATTTTTGTCATTTTTGTCATTTTTGTCATTTTTGTCATTTTTGTCATTTTTGTCATTTTTGTCATTTTTGTCATTTTTGTCATTTTTGTCATTTTTGTCATTTTTGTCATTTTTGTCATTTTTGTCATTTTTGTCATTTTTGTCATTTTTGTCATTTTTGTCATTTTTGTCATTTTTGTCATTTTTGTCATTTTTGTCATTTTTGTCATTTTTGTCATTTTTGTCATTTTTGTCATTTTTGTCATTTTTGTCATTTTTGTCATTTTTGTCATTTTTGTCATTTTTGTCATTTTTGTCATTTTTGTCATTTTTGTCATTTTTGTCATTTTTGTCATTTTTGTCATTTTTGTCATTTTTGTCATTTTTGTCATTTTTGTCATTTTTGTCATTTTTGTCATTTTTGTCATTTTTGTCATTTTTGTCATTTTTGTCATTTTTGTCATTTTTGTCATTTTTGTCATTTTTGTCATTTTTGTCATTTTTGTCATTTTTGTCATTTTTGTCATTTTTGTCATTTTTGTCATTTTTGTCATTTTTGTCATTTTTGTCATTTTTGTCATTTTTGTCATTTTTGTCATTTTTGTCATTTTTGTCATTTTTGTCATTTTTGTCATTTTTGTCATTTTTGTCATTTTTGTCATTTTTGTCATTTTTGTCATTTTTGTCATTTTTGTCATTTTTGTCATTTTGTCATTTTTGTCATTTTTGTCATTTTTGTCATTTTTGTCATTTTTGTCATTTTTGTCATTTTTGTCATTTTTGTCATTTTTGTCATTTTTGTCATTTTTGTCATTTTTGTCATTTTTGTCATTTTTGTCATTTTTGTCATTTTTGTCATTTTTGTCATTTTTGTCATTTTTGTCATTTTTGTCATTTTTGTCATTTTTGTCATTTTTGTCATTTTTGTCATTTTGTCATTTTTGTCATTTTTGTCATTTTTGTCATTTTTGTCATTTTTGTCATTTTTGTCATTTTTGTCATTTTTGTCATTTTTGTCATTTTTGTCATTTTTGTCATTTTTGTCATTTTTGTCATTTTTGTCATTTTTGTCATTTTTGTCATTTTTGTCATTTTTGTCATTTTTGTCATTTTTGTCATTTTTGTCATTTTTGTCATTTTTGTCATTTTTGTCATTTTTGTCATTTTTGTCATTTTTGTCATTTTTGTCATTTTTGTCATTTTTGTCATTTTTGTCATTTTTGTCATTTTTGTCATTTTTGTCATTTTTGTCATTTTTGTCATTTTTGTCATTTTTGTCATTTTTGTCATTTTTGTCATTTTTGTCATTTTTGTCATTTTTGTCATTTTTGTCATTTTTGTCATTTTTGTCATTTTTGTCATTTTTGTCATTTTTGTCATTTTTGTCATTTTTGTCATTTTTGTCATTTTTGTCATTTTTGTCATTTTTGTCATTTTTGTCATTTTTGTCATTTTGTCATTTTTGTCATTTTTGTCATTTTTGTCATTTTTGTCATTTTTGTCATTTTTGTCATTTTTGTCATTTTTGTCATTTTTGTCATTTTTGTCATTTTTGTCATTTTTGTCATTTTTGTCATTTTTGTCATTTTTGTCATTTTTGTCATTTTTGTCATTTTTGTCATTTTTGTCATTTTTGTCATTTTTGTCATTTTTGTCATTTTTGTCATTTTTGTCATTTTTGTCATTTTTGTCATTTTTGTCATTTTTGTCATTTTTGTCATTTTTGTCATTTTTGTCATTTTTGTCATTTTTGTCATTTTTGTCATTTTTGTCATTTTTGTCATTTTTGTCATTTTTGTCATTTTTGTCATTTTTGTCATTTTTGTCATTTTTGTCATTTTTGTCATTTTTGTCATTTTTGTCATTTTTGTCATTTTTGTCATTTTTGTCATTTTTGTCATTTTTGTCATTTTTGTCATTTTTGTCATTTTTGTCATTTTTGTCATTTTTGTCATTTTTGTCATTTTTGTCATTTTTGTCATTTTTGTCATTTTTGTCATTTTTGTCATTTTTGTCATTTTTGTCATTTTTGTCATTTTTGTCATTTTTGTCATTTTTGTCATTTTTGTCATTTTTGTCATTTTTGTCATTTTTGTCATTTTTGTCATTTTTGTCATTTTTGTCATTTTTGTCATTTTTGTCATTTTTGTCATTTTTGTCATTTTTGTCATTTTTGTCATTTTTGTCATTTTTGTCATTTTTGTCATTTTTGTCATTTTTGTCATTTTTGTCATTTTTGTCATTTTTGTCATTTTTGTCATTTTTGTCATTTTTGTCATTTTTGTCATTTTTGTCATTTTTGTCATTTTTGTCATTTTTGTCATTTTTGTCATTTTTGTCATTTTTGTCATTTTTGTCATTTTTGTCATTTTTGTCATTTTTGTCATTTTTGTCATTTTTGTCATTTTTGTCATTTTTGTCATTTTTGTCATTTTTGTCATTTTTGTCATTTTTGTCATTTTTGTCATTTTTGTCATTTTTGTCATTTTTGTCATTTTTGTCATTTTTGTCTTTTTGTCATTTTTGTCATTTTTGTCATTTTTGTCATTTTTGTCATTTTTATAATTTTTGCTGTTTTGTCAT
>NW_026597362.1:0-6613 GCF_029784155.1 Uranotaenia lowii | reverse complement strand
CGAACATTCTGCCCGACTGTCTTTCACGGTCGGTTAATTTCATTTCAGCAACACCCATTGATGACGAGCATCGAGAGCTGGCCAAAAAAATAAAAGAAGAACCGGCGAAATATCCCGACTTCCGAGTCATAGACGGAGAGATTTGGAAATACGTGAAAGCCAATGGAAGAGTCGAAGATCCTCGATACCAATGGAAAAGCTACCCTGCGAAACCACAACGAATCGAAATTGTAACCCAAATACATGGAAAGGCGCATCTTGGAGCAGAGAAGACCTTGGCAGCAGTTAGGGAGCGATACTTTTGGCCATTGATGACCTCCGAAATCAAAAAGTACTGCAAGTCTTGTTTAGTCTGCCAGACGAGTAAGGCGACTAACCAGAACACAACACCTCCGATGTCGTCGCAGAAAAAGATAGCTGAGTACCCGTGGCAGTTCATAACGATGGACTACGTCGGGCCATTGCCAGTTTCCGGAAAGCGACGCAACACCTGTTTATTGGTCGTGACCGACGTATTCAGTAAGTTCGTTATCGTACAACCGTTTCGTCAGGCAACCGCGGAATCGCTGGTCAGTTTTGTTGAGAATTCCCTGTTTTTGCTCTTTGGGGTACCGGAAGTTGTCTTATCCGACAACGGAGCTCAGTTCGTATCGAGTAGGTTCCAGAGTCTTCTACAGAAACACGGCGTGACTCATTGGCGGACACCCAACTACCATCCGCAGGTGAACGATGCAGAAAGAGTGAACCGGGTAATCACGACCGCGATACGAGCATCGATAAAAAAAGACCAGAAGGAATGGGCGAACAACGTCTACGAAATAGCTAACGCCGTACGAAATTCGATTCACGAGGCTACCCGTTATTCACCGTACTTTGTTTTATTTGGCCGAAACATGGTGACCGACGGACGCGAATACCGAGGTCTTAGGGACACGACCGAGGGTAGTGGGCAGTTGGAACCGAAACAGAGGGAGAAATTGTTAGAAGAAGTGCGAGAAAATCTGAAAAAGGCATATCAAAAACATTCCACCTACTACAATTTAAGATCCAATGCTAACTGTCCGACCTATTCCGTAGGAGAGAAGGTCCTTAAGAAAAACACAGAGCAATCAGTCAAGGGAAAAGGATTCTGTGGGAAACTGGCTCCAAAATACGTGCAGGCAGTTGTCAAACGAGTGGTGGGAAGTCATTGTTACGACTTAGATAATTTAGAAGGAAAAAGACTAGGAATATTTCACTGCAAGTTCTTAAAGAAACTTGCAGATCCCTCATAAATTTTTTTTAAAGTAAAGCTACGTAAACCTATCTTTTAGGCAGGACAAGGTACCATGACATTAATGATCTGGTATATGAAACATCGTACACTCTAGTGAACGATTATTCTTCGCGAAGTTCTGAGATAGCTTCTCTTATTTTAAGAAATGTTGCGGCTAACTAAGCGTTCCCCTCGACATGAATAATAGAGCGAGTTCCGCGGTTTTACTGCGAGAACGATGACCTTAAGTCCACAAAACTCGGAGTCGGAATGACGTTGATGAGGAGTACGAGAAATCGGAAGCATAAAGCGTGAGTTCGGCAGTGGGGAAACCCGAACGTTGATCGCGGTAAGACTCAGAAGTCGAGCAGGCGCGAGACAATGTTGAGCAAAATTAAGTAAGTCGAGCAAGCTGCGACATGTTTTAAAATTAAGGAAAGTGGTCTTAGAATGAACGCAAGATGTCTAAAGAAACCACGAAAACATATCGAAATAGAAAAGAGATAAAACCTAAACCGTCTGGAAACAAGACGAAACCGAACGCGAACGCGACTGTACATATTTGTAAATAAATAGGAAATGAGATTGAGGTGACAAATCTTGCATCCGCTCATTTTCCCTAACCTTAGCCTACATTTTCATTTACCTCATCTCATTGTTCCTTTCAAGTTCTTTTCCTTCAATAATGTTAGTTTTTAGTTCACAAGCTTAACCTATTGTTAGTTTTAAAATTAATGTGGTGTTTTTGTACCCACTTACATTTGTTTCTTCCCTGACTTTCTATGATTACAATGGGTCCTTATTGAATCTAACATAAGTCCTTATTGAATCTAGGTGGAAGAATTAACTTTTTGTAAATATTATTAGAATTTAATTTATCAGTTTGAATTTTTTTTCTTTGATTTGGTTTTTGAATTATTTTGTATATATTAATGGAATATTTTAAGGCAGTTTATTAAACGTGGAGTTGGTAAAAACCTTATCTGCCACGTTAGGTTTAGGCACGTTTGTTTGCCGAAAATCTGTCCAGTGTGGGACATTTTTCAAATCGGTGGCTCACCATGGGAATAGTTTTATTGCCACGATTTGGATCGATTATCCGCAACTCCGGTCCATGTTGTAAATCCGCAATGACCAGGGGACCAACCAGGGGAGTCAACAATCCGCCGAGCGTTGACAAAGCATTGTGTCGCTAATCCAGCAACAGGTTCAACAACAGCAGTAGTTCATACGACCCGGAACCGGATGGAGATCGAATGTCAGGCGGTCATCGTTAGCACCATCATAGCGGGCACTTAAATCCACTTCGAATCGGTTGAATCGCTTGGAAAACCTTCTTCCGGCTGCACCTAAAAAAAAAAAAAAAAAGGATTAGTAAAAATTCAAAACTTTTACCTTAGGACCGAATACTGATTCCTTAGCATGATGTTGATTGGAGAAAGTTCTTCAAAACGGTCGAGCGATTGGGAGATTCGTTCTGGTTGGTTATCCTGGTTGGTTATCCGCGTTGACAAAGCATCAGGACGCTAGTCCAGCAACAGGTCCAACAACAGCACCAGTTCATACGGCCCGGAACTGGATGGAAATCGAATGTCAGGCGGTCGTCGTTAGCACCATCATAGTAGGCACTCTTAAACCCTCTTCGTAGCAGTTGAATAGTTCGGAGAAACCTTCTTCCGGCTGTACCTAAAAAAAAAAAAGAGCATTAGTAATAATTCAAAACCATTTACCTTAGGACCGAATACTGTTTCCTTTGCTTGTTGATGATTGTAGAATATTCTTCAAAACAGTCGTGTGATTGGGAGTTCGGTTCTGGGTTTTAATCGTCCATCACGACTGATGGGAATACACACGGAGCTGGCTTATAGTGCTGCTAAAACACCCTAGCGCAAAGAAGCTGTTGTTTTCCGTCATAGCGAACATCCGAGTACATTTCAAAAAATGAACATCCACCATGGCCATTTTAGGAAGCTTCCAGAACATCTATCGCATTGGCTCACATCTCGAAGCAGTGCAAGTACTTTTGCAGGAGAGGGTATCTTTTTTGGTCGGAAACCGAAGCATTGTGATTAACAGCAGCAGCGACCAGATCCAGCAGCAAATCGTTACGGCAGCAATTCTCCGGCAGTCGTAATTCACCCGTTGTCGCTCTCTAAAAGAAGAAAAAAATATCATTAACACTTATAATTATGATTACCTGCAATATTCCGTACAGTTTCAAGAATTTCTTGTAGTATTTCCCAGATAAAAATTAAATTTTTCGGAACACAAAAATTTTCGCCACAACTTTTTTGTTTACATTCGCGTTTTGACATCTTCCGTCTCGCAAACATGGGTTGCTTGATTTTGCGAACAGACATTTTAGCTGTTCATTAAGGTTGTGCGGTATGCAAATTTCGAGCACAAAATGAAAGTGTCGAAAAATTATTTATGCTCAGTGCACTAGCTGGGTGTTCATTTTATCAAACGAATGTTTGAGGTTAGAACACTAATGCTAGTTGAATAATTAAGTGGTTTCATTTGGCAGGGATTCGTTGATCGGTCAATATACCGGTGTTAGTAATCTGCCTAAATGGTATGATTCAGATCACTGAATCTTGTTACTTACAGAGTGACAAGGTCAGATGAGTTCAGGATAAAACTAATATGAATGATTATTTTGTTTTAATGGGTAGGGATTCTTTGATCGGTAAATGTACCGGTGTGAAAAATCTGCCTAGATGGTATGATTGAGTTCGCTGGGTTTGTTACTAAAGAGTGACAAAAACAGACGATGTTAGAATAAACCCACGTGAAGTTTTTCCAACAAATGGATTGGAGTGATCAAGTAGGGATTATCGGTTTTGGGTTTAAAAGAGAAAAGTGTGAGTGAAGCTCTGAAGGAAAGAGCTGGGAGTTGATGAGGTTTTTCAACGCCAAAGCCAGAGGGAGAAGTCAAAATGCGAAAGTTTACTTTTCTTAGGGGTGATTCAAGAATATTTGATATGTTTGTTTTTGTAAATAGTAGTTTAGTTAGAATTAGGTTTATTCCATTGTACATAGCTATTAAAATTTTCAGTTTAATTTCCCCTTACGAAAATTTGGTTTTGCTCCGAAAACCAAATTTTCGTAAAACAAGTCCGGTGTTATGTAGCGGTCGCACCATTATGAAAATTTTGAAACTACTTATTCAGCTGAATCGGGCGCCTTTTAGTAGACTAGCAGCTTTGATCGATTCGCTGACTTTGTCGATCGTTGCATCGAAGATTGAATGCCATGCTTACTCGTTTCATGGCGGCTTCATGTTGTTTGGCGACATGATTTGGAAAGGAAAAGCAAGACCCGAATCAAAAGTCGATAGAACGAGCGACAAACCAAATTCGTCAAAACCCCGAAGAATTTCTAAAGACTTCGGGATTAACGTAGTTCCGCTTGGGGTCAACGCCCGATATCGCTTTCCCTGAACTGAGGAACACACTTCCAACCACTTTGATCTGATTTGTGATCGCGCGTGGAAGTGTGGTTTTGGTTCGCGAATCGTTTGCTGACCTTTCGATTTTTCAAAAGCCCCGCATCTATAGGCTACACTTCGCGAGCTAGGACCGTATAAGTGCGTGTGAAATAATAATTAGAGCCAGCCTTTCATTCACAGCGAGTTGGCAGCAGCACTTCCGATCACAACGGATCAGCAATTCCGGCCAATTCCATCATCATAAGGGTTGATGTCGATCAACCCTGCCGGAAGCGCACATCAACCATCGTAGCTGTGGAACATCGCAGCTCAAGTGAGTTTTCCGACCCGCCCCATCGTGTTCCGTCAAAAACGAGTGGAGCGGGAGCGAAGCATCCCGAGAAGCTCATTTACACCATCATCATCCATTTCGGCCAACCCCGCCGAATCGGGTCCGTCACGGGCGAACCCATCAGGAGCGCAGCATCGAGGAGAGCTACGACAGGAATCGATCGCAGAGTGCCGTCCACGACGGATGCAACATTGAAATTGTTGAGAAATTATGCGTTAAACGCACTCAAATTTTGCTGTTTTTCGAAATGATCATGATCTTCAAAATTTATAAAATTGAAAACCACATGTGGTAAAAAGTTGGACGACCCCTCCAACGAGAGAGAACGTACCTAGCAACCTAGCATGCTCTAGCCTTTGCTCTGCGGTACAGTAACTGCAAGATTTTACGAACCGGAACGTCGACGAAAGCACTGCACGGTTAGTTAGTTAGAGATTCGCACGCACTGGTAGGAGAGATTTTTAGCTGTAAGAAAAATGTAAATAGAAAATTAGGCCTAATTAATGAAAATGTATTAAACAACAAATACTTACCCGAAAAGTTTACATGAAATGAACTCTACTTTTGTTTGTACATAAAAACGCTTTAAAATGCTAATACAGAAAATTGAAATAATATATTTTTCTGATGTTAATCTCCACCAAGAATTTTGACTTTATCATTTATGAATTCCATCACTACGCGTGGCGTGTTTAAATTTGAATTTGAATGATTTTAGCTGTCTACACTTCCACAACCGTTCACCTTTCGGGGATGGGTTTTTGGTAGTCCAATGATGATAATTTCAGGTATGGGTGGTATCGTACCGGATGTTTTTGGGAATATCTTCTAGGATTCGATAATTTTGGGGAGTGAGTCCGAGGTTCCCTCGAGTTCTATCGGTTTGCTGATACGGAAGTCAACCTTGTTCGATCCTTTATCTAATCGTATAAATTACATGGACTCGCCTTGAAGTGAGTCTCAGCCGGGCAATTCAATCTTGGGGTGCTGTCCCTTTTAGGGTGGCGCATAAGCAGCACGCTTACTTCGGGTCGTTCAAGGCTGACTACAGTGTGTGTGTGTGTGTGTGTGTGTGTGTGTGTGTGTGTGTGTGTGTGTGTGTGTGTGTGTGTGTGTGTGTGTGTGTGTGTGTGTGTGTGTGTGTGTGTGTGTGTGTGTGTGTGTGTGTGTGTGTGTGTGTGTGTGTGTGTGTGTGTATGTGTGTGTGTGTGTAGAATGTTGCTCCTATTTTGATTTTGGAATTCAATCTTCAGTTGTCAAAATGCCGTCCAAGGAAGACGAGCAGCGTATCAAAATTTTGCTAGCGCATCGCGAAAATCCGAGCTACTGGCACGCAAAGCTGACAAAATCGCTAAAATTTGCCAAATCAACCGTTACAAATGTAATTAAAGTGTTTGGGGAACGTTTGTCGACTGTCAGGAAGTCTGGATCGAGGTGAAATCAAAAACCGGAAGCCGCTGAGACGACAAAGAGAGTTGCCGGTAGTTTAAAGCGAAACCATAACCTCTCTCCGAGATGCCGCAAATAAGCTGGGTGTATCGTCTACAACCGTGAATCGAGCCAAAAAACGAGCCGG
>NW_026597361.1:0-6648 GCF_029784155.1 Uranotaenia lowii | reverse complement strand
TCTGAATCGCTTTTACAAAACAAATAAATCTAAATCAGTGGAACGTGTTTGGAACGACTATTTTCAATTAATAAATGTTAACAAAAAAATAAAAATACGTTTTTTAAAGATATAAAGTGACGCGAAAAAACAAAAGACAAAAAGCCTAACCATGACAAAATTAAAGAAATGACAAAACCGAAACAAAAATCACACTTCAAAATAACCTAAGTGACGCAAAATTTAAAATGACAAAAATGACAAAAATGACAAAAATGACAAAAATGAGACAAAAATGACAAAAATGACAAAAATGACAAAAATGACAAAAATGGACAAAAATGACAAAAATGACAAAAATGACAAAAATGACAAAAATGACAAAAATGACAAAAATGACAAAAATGACAAAAATGACAAAAATGACAAAAATGACAAAAATGTACAAAAATGACAAAAATGACAAAAATGACAAAAATGACAAAAATGACAAAAATGACAAAAAATGACAAAAATGACAAAAATGACAAAATGACAAAAATGACAAAATGACAAAAATGACAAAAATGAGACAAAAATGACAAAAATGACAAAAATGACAAAAATGACAAAAATGACAAAAATGACAAAAAATGACAAAAATGACAAAATGACAAAAATGACAAAAATGACAAAAAATGACAAAAATGACAAAAAATGACAAAAATGACAAAAAATGACAAAAATGACAAAAATGACAAAAATGACAAAAATGACAAAAATGACAAAAATGACAAAAATGACAAAAAATGACAAAATGACAAAAAATGACAAAAATGACAAAATGACAAAAATGACAAAAATGACAAAAATGACAAAAAATGACAAAAAATGACAAAAATGACAAAAAATGACAAAAATGACAAAATGACAAAAAATGACAAAAATGACAAAAATGACAAAAATGACAAAAATGACAAAAATGACAAAAATGACAAAAATGACAAAAATGACAAAAATGACAAAAATGACAAAAATGACAAAAATGACAAAAATGACAAAAATGACAAAAATGACAAAAATGACAAAAATGACAAAAATGACAAAAATGACAAAAATGACAAAAATGACAAAAATGACAAAAATGACAAAAATGACAAAAAATGACAAAATGACAAAAATGACAAAAATGACAAAAATGACAAAAATGACAAAGACAAAATGACAAAAATGACAAAAATTGACAAAAATGACAAAAATGACAAAAATGACAAAAAATGACAAAAATGACAAAAATGACAAAAATGACAAAAATGACAAAAATGACAAAAATGACAAAAATGACAAAAATGACAAAAATGACAAAAATGACAAAAATGACAAAAATGACAAAATGACAAAAATGACAAAAGACAAATGACAAAAATGACAAAAATGACAAAAATGACAAAAATGACAAAAATGACAAAAATGACAAAAATGACAAAATGACAAAAATGACAAAAATGACAAAAATGACAAAATGACAAAAATGACAAAAATGACAAAAATGACAAAAATGACAAAAGAAAATGACAAAAATGACAAAAATGACAAAATGACAAAAATGACAAAAATGACAAAAAATGACAAAAATGACAAAAATGACAAAAAATGACAAAAAATGACAAAAAATGACAAAAATGACAAAAATGACAAAAAATGACAAAAATGACAAAAATGACAAAAATCGACAAAAATGACAAAAATGACAAAAATGACAAAAATGACAAAAGACAAAATGACAAAAAATGACAAAAATGAGACAAAAATGACAAAAAATGACAAAAATGACAAAAATGACAAAAATGACAAAAATGACAAAAATGACAAAAATGACAAAATGACAAAAATGACAAAAATGACAAAAATGACAAAAATGACAAAAATGACAAAAATGACAAAAATGACAAAAATGACAAAAAATGACAAAAATGACAAAAATGACAAAAATGACAAAAAATGACAAAAATGACAAAAATGACAAAAATGACAAAAATGACAAAAATGACAAAAATGACAAAAATGACAAAAATGACAAAAAATGACAAAAAATGACAAAAATGACAAAAATGACAAAAATGACAAAAATGACAAAAATGACAAAAATGACAAAAATGACAAAAATGAGACAAAAATGACAAAAATGACAAAAATGACAAAAATGACAAAAATGACAAAAATGACAAAAATGACAAAAAATGACACAAAAATGACAAAATGACAAAAATGACAAAAATGACAAAAATGACAAAATGACAAAAATGACAAAAATGACAAAAAATGACAAAATGACAAAAATGACAAAAATGACAAAAATGACAAAAATGACAAAAATGACAAAAAAATGACAAAAACAATGACAAAAATGACAAAAAATGACAAAAATGACAAAAAATGACAAAAATGACAAAAATGACAAAATGACAAAAATGACAAAAATGACAAAAATGACAAAAATGACAAAAATGACAAAAATGACAAAAATGACAAAAATGACAAAAATGACAAAAATGACAAAAATGACAAAAATGACAAAAATGACAAAAAATGACAAAAATGACAAAATGACAAAAATGACAAAAAATGACAAAAATGACAAAAATGACAAAAATGACAAAAATGACAAAAAATGACAAAAAATGACAAAAATGACAAAAATGACAAAAAATGACAAAGAAAATGACAAAAATGACAAAAAATGACAAAAAATGACAAAAATGACAAAAAATGACAAAAATGACAAAATGACAAATGAGACAAAAATGACAAAAAATGACAAAAATGACAAAAATGACAAAAATGAACAAAAATGACAAAAAATGACAAAAATGACAAAAATGACAAAAATGACAAAAAATGACAAAATGACATAAATGACAAAAATGACAAAATAATGACAAAAGAAAAAATGACAAAAGAATGACAAAAATGACAAAAAATGACAAAAATGACACAAAAAATTGACAAAAAAATGACAAAATGACAAAGACAAAAATGACAAAAATGACAAAAATGACAAAAAATGACAAAAAATGACAAAAATGAACAAAAAAATGACAAAAATGACAAAAATGACAAAAAATGACAAAAATGACAAAAAATGACAAATAAATGACAAAAATGACAAAGAATGACAAGAAATGACAAAAATGACAAAAAATGACAAAAAAGTGACAAAATGACAAAAATGACAAAATGACAAAAAAATGACAAAAATGACAAAAAATGACAAAAAATGACAAAAATGACAAAAATGACAAAAATAGACAAAATGACAAAAATGACAAAAAATGACAAAAATGACAAAAATGACAAAAATGACAAAAATGACAAAAATGACAAAAAATGACAAAAATGACAAAAAATGACAAAAATGACAAAAAATGACAAAAAATGACAAAAATGACAAAAATGACAAATAAAAATGACAAACAAAAATGACAAATGAAAAATGACAAAAATGACAAAATGACAAAAATGACAAAAATGACAAAATGACAAAATGACAAAATGACAAAGAAATGAGCAAAAAATTGACAAAAAGACAGAAATGACAAAAAATGACAAAATGACAAAAAAATAATGACAAAAATGACAAAAATGACAAAATGACAAAAATGACAATGACAAAAATGACAAAAATGACAAAATGACACAAAAATGACATAAAATGACAAAAATGACACATACAAATGACAAAGAATGACAAAAATGACAAAAAATGACAAATGACAAAAAATGACAAAAATGACAAAAATGACAAAAATGACAAAAATGACAAAAAAAGGACAAAAATGACAAAAATGACAAAAATGACAAAATGACAAAAATGACAAAAATGACAAAAAATGACAAAAATGACAAAAATGACAAAAATGCAAATGACAAAAATGACAAAAAATGACAAAAATGACAAAAAATGACAAAATGACAAAAAATGACAAAAATGACAAAAATGACAAAAATGACAAAATGACCAAAAAGACAAAATGACAAAAATGACAAAAATGACAAAAATGACAAAATGACATGACAGAAAAATGACAAAAAATGACAAAATGACAAAATGACAAAAAATGACAAAAATGACAAAATGACAAAAAATGACAAAAAATGACAAAAATGACAAAAATGACAAAAATGACAAAAATGACAAAAATGACAAAAATGACAAAAATGACAAAAAATGACAAAATGACAAAAATGACAAAATGACAAAATGACAAAAATGACAAAAATGACAAAAAATGACAAAAATGACAAAAATGACAAAAATGACAAAAATGACAAAAATGACAAAAATGACAAAAAATGACAAAAATGACAAAATGACAGCAAAAATGACAAAAGACAAAATGACAAAAATGACAAAAATGACAAAAATGACAAAAATGACAAAAATGACAAAAATGACAAAAAATGACAAAAATACAAAAATGACAAAAATGACAAAAATGACAAAAATGACAAAAATGACAAAAATGACAAAAATGACAAAAATGACAAAAATGACAAAAATGACAAAAATGACAAAAATGACAAAAATGACAAAAATGACAAAAATGACAAAAATGACAAAAATGACAAAAATGACAAAAATGACAAAAATGACAAAAATGACAAAAATGACAAAAATGACAAAAATGACAAAAATGACAAAAATGACAAAAATGACAAAAATGACAAAAATGACAAAAATGACAAAAATGACAAAAATGACAAAAATGACAAAAATGACAAAAATGACAAAAATGACAAAAATGACAAAAATGACAAAAATGACAAAAATGACAAAAATGACAAAAATGACAAAAATGACAAAAATGACAAAAATGACAAAAATGACAAAAATGACAAAAATGACAAAAATGACAAAAATGACAAAAATGACAAAAATGACAAAAATGACAAAAATGACAAAAATGACAAAAATGACAAAAATGACAAAAATGACAAAAATGACAAAAATGACAAAAATGACAAAAATGACAAAAATGACAAAAATGACAAAAATGACAAAAATGACAAAAATGACAAAAATGACAAAAATGACAAAAATGACAAAAATGACAAAAATGACAAAAATGACAAAAATGACAAAAATGACAAAAATGACAAAAATGACAAAAATGACAAAAATGACAAAAATGACAAAAATGACAAAAATGACAAAAATGACAAAAATGACAAAAATGACAAAAATGACAAAAATGACAAAAATGACAAAAATGACAAAAATGACAAAAATGACAAAAATGACAAAAATGACAAAAATGACAAAAATGACAAAAATGACAAAAATGACAAAAATGACAAAAATGACAAAAATGACAAAAATGACAAAAATGACAAAAATGACAAAAATGACAAAAATGACAAAAATGACAAAAATGACAAAAATGACAAAAATGACAAAAATGACAAAAATGACAAAAATGACAAAAATGACAAAAATGACAAAAATGACAAAAATGACAAAAATGACAAAAATGACAAAAATGACAAAAATGACAAAAATGACAAAAATGACAAAAATGACAAAAATGACAAAAATGACAAAAATGACAAAAATGACAAAAATGACAAAAATGACAAAAATGACAAAAATGACAAAAATGACAAAAATGACAAAAATGACAAAAATGACAAAAATGACAAAAATGACAAAAATGACAAAAATGACAAAAATGACAAAAATGACAAAAATGACAAAAATGACAAAAATGACAAAAATGACAAAAATGACAAAAATGACAAAAATGACAAAAATGACAAAAATGACAAAAATGACAAAAATGACAAAAATGACAAAAATGACAAAAATGACAAAAATGACAAAAATGACAAAAATGACAAAAATGACAAAAATGACAAAAATGACAAAAATGACAAAAATGACAAAAATGACAAAAATGACAAAAATGACAAAAATGACAAAAATGACAAAAATGACAAAAATGACAAAAATGACAAAAATGACAAAAATGACAAAAATGACAAAAATGACAAAAATGACAAAAATGACAAAAATGACAAAAATGACAAAAATGACAAAAATGACAAAAATGACAAAAATGACAAAAATGACAAAAATGACAAAAATGACAAAAATGACAAAAATGACAAAAATGACAAAAATGACAAAAATGACAAAAATGACAAAAATGACAAAAATGACAAAAATGACAAAAATGACAAAAATGACAAAAATGACAAAAATGACAAAAATGACAAAAATGACAAAAATGACAAAAATGACAAAAATGACAAAAATGACAAAAATGACAAAAATGACAAAAATGACAAAAATGACAAAAATGACAAAAATGACAAAAATGACAAAAATGACAAAAATGACAAAAATGACCAAAATGACAAAAATGACAAAAATGACAAAAATGACAAAAATGACAAAAATGACAAAAATGACAAAAATGACAAAAATGACAAAAATGACAAAAATGACAAAAATGACAAAAATGACAAAAATGACAAAAATGACAATAAATGACAAAAATGACAAAAATGACAAAAATGACAAAAATGACAAAAATGACAAAAATGACAAAAATGACAAAAATGACAAAAATGACAAAAATGACAATAAATGACAAACATGACAAAATTTTCAGAAAGGACAAGAATGTC
>NW_026597360.1:0-6668 GCF_029784155.1 Uranotaenia lowii | reverse complement strand
TGACAATTTCAATTTTGACAATTTTGACAATTTTGACAATTTTGACAATTTTGACAATTTTGACAATTTTGACAATTTTGACAATTTTGACAATTTTGACAATTTTGACAATTTTGACAATTTTGACAATTTTGACAATTTTTGACAATTTTGACAATTTTGACAATTTTGACAATTTGACAATTTTGACAATTTTGACAATTTTGACAATTTTGACAATTTGACAATTTTGACAATTTTGACAATTTTGACAATTTTGACAATTTTGACAATTTTGACAATTTTGACAATTTTGACAATTTTGACAATTTTGACAATTTTGACAATTTTGACAATTTTGACAATTTTGACAATTTTGACAATTTTGACAATTTTGACAATTTTGACAATTTTGACAATTTTGACAATTTTGACAATTTTGACAATTTTGACAATTTTGACAATTTTGACAATTTTGACAATTTGACAATTTTGACAATTTTGACAATTTTGACAATTTTGACAATTTTGACAATTTTGACAATTTTGACAATTTTGACAATTTTGACAATTTTGACAATTTTGACAATTTTGACAATTTTGACAATTTTGACAATTTTGACAATTTTGACAATTTTGACAATTTTGACAATTTTGACAATTTTGACAATTTTGACAATTTTGACAATTTGACAATTTTGACAATTTTGACAATTTTGACAATTTTGACAATTTTGACAATTTTGACAATTTTGACAATTTTGACAATTTTGACAATTTTGACAATTTTGACAATTTTGACAATTTTGACAATTTTGACAATTTTGACAATTTTGACAATTTTGACAATTTTGACAATTTTGACAATTTGACAATTTTGACAATTTTGACAATTTTGACAATTTTGACAATTTTGACAATTTTGACAATTTTGACAATTTTGACAATTTTGACAATTTTGACAATTTTGACAATTTTGACAATTTTGACAATTTTGACAATTTTGACAATTTTGACAATTTTGACAATTTTGACAATTTTGACAATTTTGACAATTTGACAATTTTGACAATTTTGACAATTTTGACAATTTTGACAATTTTGACAATTTTGACAATTTTGACAATTTTGACAATTTTGACAATTTTGACAATTTTGACAATTTTGACAATTTTGACAATTTTGACAATTTTGACATTTTGACATTTTGACAATTTTGACAATTTTGACAATTTTGACAATTTTGACAATTTTGACAATTTTGACAATTTTGACAATTTTGACAATTTTGACAATTTTGACAATTTTGACAATTTTGACAATTTTGACAATTTTGACAATTTTGACAATTTTGACAATTTTGACAATTTTGACAATTTTGACAATTTTGACAATTTTGACAATTTTGACAATTTTGACAATTTTGACAATTTTGACAATTTTGACAATTTGACAATTTTGACAATTTTGACAATTTTGACAATTTTGACAATTTTGACAATTTGACAATTTTGACAATTTTGACAATTTTGACAATTTTGACAATTTTGACAATTTTGACAATTTTGACAATTTTGACAATTTTGACAATTTTGACAATTTTGACAATTTTGACAATTTTGACAATTTTGACAATTTTGACAATTTTGACAATTTTGACAATTTTGACAATTTTGACAATTTTGACAATTTTGACAATTTTGACAATTTTGACAATTTTGACAATTTTGACAATTTTGACAATTTTGACAATTTTGACAATTTTGACAATTTTGACAATTTTGACAATTTTGACAATTTTGACAATTTTGACAATTTTGACAATTTTGACAATTTTGACAATTTTGACAATTTTGACAATTTTGACAATTTGACAATTTTGACAATTTTGACAATTTTGACAATTTTGACAATTTTGACAATTTTGACAATTTTGACAATTTTGACAATTTTGACAATTTTGACAATTTTGACAATTTTGACAATTTTGACAATTTTGACAATTTTGAAATTTTGACAATTTTGACAATTTTGACAATTTTGACAATTTTGACAATTTTGACAATTTTGACAATTTTGACAATTTTGACAATTTTGACAATTTTGACAATTTTGACAATTTGACAATTTTGACAATTTTGACAATTTTGACAATTTTGACAATTTTGACAATTTTGACAATTTTGACAATTTTGACAATTTTGACAATTTTGACAATTTTGACAATTTTGACAATTTTGACAATTTTGACAATTTTGACAATTTTGACAATTTTGACAATTTTGACAATTTTGACAATTTTGACAATTTTGACAATTTTGACAATTTTGACAATTTTGACAATTTTGACAATTTTGACAATTTTGACAATTTTGACAATTTTGACAATTTTGACAATTTTGACAATTTTGACAATTTTGACAATTTTGACAATTTTGACAATTTTGACAATTTTGACAATTTTGACAATTTTGACAATTTTGACAATTTTGACAATTTTGACAATTTTGACAATTTTGACAATTTTGACAATTTTGACAATTTTGACAATTTGACAATTTTGACAATTTTGACAATTTTGACAATTTGACAATTTTGACAATTTTGACAATTTTGACAATTTTGACAATTTTGACAATTTTGACAATTTTGACAATTTTGACAATTTTGACAATTTTGACAATTTTGACAATTTTGACAATTTTGACAATTTTGACAATTTTGACAATTTTGACAATTTTGACAATTTTGACAATTTTGACAATTTTGACAATTTTGACAATTTTGACAATTTTGACAATTTTGACAATTTTGACAATTTTGACAATTTTGACAATTTTGACAATTTTGACAATTTTGACAATTTTGACAATTTTGACAATTTTGACAATTTTGACAATTTTGACAATTTTGACAATTTTGACAATTTTGACAATTTTGACAATTTTGACAATTTTGACAATTTTGACAATTTTGACAATTTTGACAATTTTGACAATTTTGACAATTTTGACAATTTTGACAATTTTGACAATTTTGACAATTTTGACAATTTTGACAATTTTGACAATTTTGACAATTTTGACAATTTTGACAATTTTGACAATTTTGACAATTTTGACAATTTTGACAATTTTGACAATTTTGACAATTTTGACAATTTTGACAATTTTGACAATTTTGACAATTTTGACAATTTTGACAATTTTGACAATTTTGACAATTTTGACAATTTTGACAATTTTGACAATTTGACAATTTTGACAATTTTGACAATTTTGACAATTTTGACAATTTTGACAATTTTGACAATTTTGACAATTTTGACAATTTTGACAATTTTGACAATTTTGACAATTTTGACAATTTTGACAATTTTGACAATTTTGACAATTTTGACAATTTTGACAATTTTGACAATTTTGACAATTTTGACAATTTTGACAATTTTGACAATTTTGACAATTTTGACAATTTTGACAATTTTGACAATTTTGACAATTTTGACAATTTTGACAATTTTGACAATTTTGACAATTTTGACAATTTTGACAATTTTGACAATTTTGACAATTTTGACAATTTTGACAATTTTGACAATTTTGACAATTTTGACAATTTTGACAATTTTGACAATTTTGACAATTTTGACAATTTTGACAATTTTGACAATTTTGACAATTTGACAATTTTGACAATTTTGACAATTTTGACAATTTTGACAATTTTGACAATTTTGACAATTTTGACAATTTTGACAATTTTGACAATTTTGACAATTTTGACAATTTTGACAATTTTGACAATTTTGACAATTTTGACAATTTTGACAATTTTGACAATTTTGACAATTTTGACAATTTTGACAATTTTGACAATTTTGACAATTTTGACAATTTTGACAAATTTGACAATTTTGACAATTTTGACAATTTTGACAATTTTGACAATTTTGACAATTTTGACAATTTTGACAATTTTGACAATTTTGACAATTTTGACAATTTTGACAATTTTGACAATTTTGACAATTTTGACAATTTTGACAATTTTGACAATTTTGTCAATTTTGACAATTTTGACAATTTTGACAATTTTGACAATTTTGACAATTTTGACAATTTTGACAATTTTGACAATTTTGACAATTTTGACAATTTTGTTAATTTTGACAATTTTGACAATTTTGACAATTTTGACAATTTTGACAATTTTGACAATTTTGACAATTTTGACAATTTTGACAATTTTGACAATTTTGACAATTTTGACAATTTTGACAATTTTAACAATTTTAACAATTTTGACAATTTTGACAATTTTGACAATTTTGACAATTTTGACAATTTTGACAACTTTGACAATTTTGACAATTTTGACAATTTTGACAATTTTGACAAGTTTGACAATTTTGACAATTTTGACAATTTTGACAATTTTGACAGTTTTGACAGTTTTGACAATTTTGACAATTTTGACAATTTTGACAATTTTGACAATTTTGACAATTTTGACAATTTTGACAATTTTGACAATTTTGACAATTTTGACAATTTTGACAATTTTGACAATTTTGACAATTTTGACAATTTTGACAATTTTGACAATTTTGACAATTTTGACAATTTTGACAATTTTGACAATTTTGACAATTTTGACAATTTTGACAATTTTGACAATTTTGACAATTTTGACAATTTTGACAATTTTGACAATTTTGACAATTTTGACAATTTTGACAATTTTGACAATTTTGACAATTTTGACAATTTTGACAATTTTGACAATTTTGACAATTTTGACAATTTTGACAATTTTGACAATTTTGACAATTTTGACAATTATGACAATTTTGACAATTTTGACAATTTTGACAATTTTGACAATTTTGACAATTTTGACAATTTTGACAATTTTAACAATTTTGACAATTTTGACAATTTTGACAATTTTGACAATTTTGACAATTTTGACAATTTTGACAATTTTGACAATTTTGACAATTTTGACAATTTTGACAATTTTGACAATTTTGACAATTTTGACAATTTTGACAATTTTGACAATTTTGACAATTTTGACAATTTTGACAATTTTGACAATTTTGACAATTTTGACAATTTTGACAATTTTGACAATTTTGACAATTTTGACAATTTTGACAATTTTGACAATTTTGACAATTTTGACAATTTTGACAATTTTTACAATTTTGACAATGTTGACAATTTTGACAATTTTGACAATTTTGACAATTTTGACAATTTTGACAATTTTGACAATTTTGACAATTTTGACAATTTTGACAATTTTGACAATTTTGACAATTTTGACAATTTTGACAATTTTGACAATTTTGACAATTTTGACAATTTTGACAATTTTGACAATTTTGACAATTTTGACAATTTTGACAATTTTGACAATTTCGACAATTTTGACAATTTTGACAATTTTGACAATTTTGACAATTTTGACAATTTTGACAATTTTGACAATTTTGACAATTTTGAGTTCAAAATCAAAAGTTTTTTACATGGATCAAATCACCTCAAATCAACAGGTGTCTGATGAATTCCACTATCCTATACTGAAGCGCCAAATACCAAACGATGGAATTTTCCTGAACCAGCCACCATTTTCCAGTCAGCTTTTCACCACGCTTCAACGACATTGAAAGTGAGGAAAAATGCTACAAGATGTCGCCACTCCGATTCGAGCAAAGCTTTCCAGGAAAAGTGTGAGAGGTATACTCTCGCTTGTTCCAGCTGAAAAGTTGCTCTCTATGGTGGTGGGATTTGCACCAAGCCCGTTTTCTCTCTTCTTTCGGACATTCCAAGCATGAAAATGAATAGCTTTGACATTCTTCAAAATTCACCACAAGTTTAAAAGCTTTTAATGGATTGAAATCTGAGAAGCGATTTTTTAATTTAGAGAATTGAATTGGGTTGAGTTGTTATTGAGATACAACTTAGTGAAATTTTTATTTATTTATTTGACTTTTTTTTTGCAAGTGAAATTTTAATATGTCAACCTTCAAATGGATGTTTCAAAATTGCAAAATTCAATAACGTTTGGTGATTACACCTTGCCAGGTCACAGGTGTTGTTGCAATAAAAAGTGCAAGCCCGTCATCATCTCAACGATTCATGGGGATTGGATTCGTTCTTAGCTTTTACTGCCTCTCTGGGCTTATTAGTCCTGATTAGTATGATTGGCCTTCGGGTGGATGGATCTTAATTTAGAACAGCATCAAGCATTTGAACGATGCCAATAAAATGCTAAAGGTTGCAGAAGAATAAAGTTTAATCTCAAGGTAGATTATTGCTAACTTATGGGAGGAGTTTTGAAATGTCAAGAGACAAAGTCAGCATGAGATGGCGTTCTTTTATGATGAAATAAAAATAATACATTGTGAAAGAAGCCAATTGCAAAATTGTCCTCTTAATTTGTAACAAAAAAATCAAAATTTTGAAAAATAATGCATTTAAAACTAGAAAAAATATAAAAATAAAATTGTGTTCGTTTGCCCAAAACTTGATTTGATTTTTTTTCTCGTTTCCTCCAACAAACACTTAAACTTATTTTCAGTTTTTTTATTAACAGACATTTAAATAGAAATTTCTTGATTTTTATAGTATCACAATTTTCAGTAAAAACTGGTTTTTGAGGCTTGGCTTAGTCATTGA
>NW_026597359.1:0-6762 GCF_029784155.1 Uranotaenia lowii | reverse complement strand
TCTCAAGCCATGAATAATAATGACCCACACCGGAGAACACCTTCATACGAGAGTTTGCTAGGTTTTCATTCCAGAACTTTACTTTGCAAGGGCCACAGGAATCACAAGCCCCAGGGAATGGTAAAAAATAAACTTACAATTCATTCACCTTTTTCTGCTAGCCGGAGAAAGCCGGGTTCTGCCTCCCGTTTTTTGGTTTGTTGATGTTTGTTGTTGCTGTTTTGTTGTCTGTTGGGTCTTTGTGTCCTGCAACAACACCGAACGCTTCGAGCTGCCTACCGCAGAATGAAAGCATGTGAATGAACAAAAGTGAAAATGTTTCCACAGGACTTTCCACCTTCCCCTTGGCGAGAATGGCAAGTAAAACGCCGTTTTGACACAAGTGAGGAAAAAACGGCGTAAATGGGCGGTCAAATGTTTGGAAATGACGTGTTGAGATATTGGCTGAGCACTTGATCACATTGGAAGGCCGTAAAGTTGTAATTATTCCATTACTCTTAAAAAGGTGGGCAAATCTTGAGGGAATTTAAATTTTTTTAAATTTATTACATTTGAAAATATAATTCACGTTTATTCGAAAAGCGTTTCAACAAAATAATTTGAATCTAGAAAAAAGATGGAATTGATTCAGCCTTTAAAATCGATTCGATTCTTGGAATCCTAAAATAATTGAATTTAAGTCTTCATCTTTAAAAAATCAATAGCTACCAATTTTCGGGATAATCGTTGCACACCATTAATCCCGGTGTAGACACAAGCCAAGAATAACAAAAAACCCAAACACCCATTTGTTATTCATTGCTTATCGTGCCCGAATTGATTTGAAAATAGGATAGAAAACAAATTATCCATTCCGGAGCGTAGAATGTTTATTGAAAAGACGAACGAAACAAAAAAAAATCACCATTTGAAATCACACCCCAAACCGGCAACATTCCGGAAGCCCTCCAGAGTTCCGTATCCAAATCCTGTCCAATCACGCGCATTTGCCTGGCAGAAATCTTTTCTCGTATAGAAGCAAACAACGATTTCCATTCCATTTGGAATGCTTTCGTTTCTTGGGGAAGCTTTAGGAAGAATAATATTGTGGGGTGAAATTGAACGTTTTGGGAGCTGTTTGTCCAAATTTTATATGTCGCCCTAGCAAACGTTTGTTTGTGAGCATTTAAATCTCCTCAGGTGTGAAGACCTTTCCTTGTCCTAGTGGTTCTTTTCCCATGGTAGAATCTACACGTGCCGATATCCAAGAAATGGCACAGTGAAATAAGTGGAAACATAACAGTCGGAAAAATTTTAGTTTTTTTTTAAATTTTTAATAAGTTTTTTCAGAAGTACATGTCAAATTAAACTTTTTTCTTTATTGTACTTGATGAAAGAAAGATGATAAGAGAAGACAATCTTGATGAACGGATCTTGTTTTTCGAGAAAAGGTTTATTACAAACAGCCATAATGTCAACTATATTGATGACACGCTACTTCACTTGAACGAAGTATTTTGATTCGCATACAGAATTGACGAACACGCATTTGAGAACGAAATTTTAAAGGGCTACATAAAATATGTAGCCTGACAGATATCAAATCAAATTTCAAGTGGTATGATCTTCAAAATGACCCCAAGTTTGAAGAGATCTGTAATAATAAAGAAGAGGTTTCGAAAAAAGGTTTCATTCGAACAGTCATAATGTCCAATATATTGAATCTAAATAAAAACACAAAACTGTTAACCAGTTTTCTCTATACCATTATCGGAGAATAAAATCGAAGCATTTTTAATGATACAGCAAGACAAAACTGAGAGCTTATTTCGACACATAAATTTTGGAATTATTTCTACAGAGAAAAAAAATGTGTGTAGGTACAGCAGGATTGCAGCCGAATGCTTCCTGTTGATTCTCGCAAACCGACCACAAACATTTTGTTGAATTGCCCAAGATACTGACGCTGTGCAAAATTTCAGCTCAATCGGACTTGATAAAAGGATGCCTCAAAGCGCTCACAGTTAAGATTGTTTGACCCTCAATAAATCACCAAAGAGGTGACCATAGAAAATCGGAAAAAATCGATAATTTAATTTTGATGCCTAAGTCATTTGGCAAATGACAAAAAAAAAAAAAATTTCAAAATTTTACTTTAGAATTTCAAATATCACGTAAAAGGGGAAATTAGAAAAGTCATGAAACTTGAAATTTATAATTGGAGATATCAAATGACAAAGAAATGCATAAAACGTCAAAATTTGATGTAATCTCGGAAAAAAAAATGTAAAATTTCGAAATAAGAATTTCAAAAAATCACCAAAGAAAATCAGGAAACTCCAATATCTAATGTTGATGTCGGATGACGAAGAACTGCATAAAAATGTCGAGATAATGTGTTATCTCGATTTTTTTAGTTAACACCAATCTCGACGTTTCATGTATTTCTTATTAATTTGATATCAAAATTAAAATTCCCATTTTCATGATTCTCTCAAGTCCCCTTTTTACGTGATTTGTGAAATTCTTAAGTCAATTTCTCTAAAAGTTTTTGAGATAACTCAAGATTTTGACGTTTTATGCATTTTCAAGCCTTCTGTCATCAAAAAAAATTCTGATTTTTCGATTTCTTTTGCCCCCTTTTTAGTTTTACTTTGAGCTCTTTGAGGCACCTCTAATCAAATCTGATTAAGCTCAAATGTTGTACAGTTCAGTTTTAGGGTCAATGTTGGTGTTCATAATTCGATCATGAATTTTTCCCATACATCCATTGCCACCCTGATGTTTGAATGTACTTCCAAATTTGACGGACAGCAACTGCTCATGTATTCGATATATTTTCATGAAACTTCCACACAAGCTAGTTTAATTTAGAAACTCATCAGTCATTGAATTTTGAAATAACTGCGTAAACTAGCAAGAATAGATATATCTTTTTAAATAAGAAAAAGGAAAAAATTAAAGTGCATTGAGCTAAACTGTCTTTTTCACCGGAATCGGAATTGCTGGATAATATATTTTAATTGCAAACTAAGTTGAAGATGACATTAGGTTTCACGGTGAAAAATTTGTCTGTATAATTTTTCAACTTGAATCGTGCTTCAAAATCATCAGCAACACCAACATATTATTCACGATACCTAGCTATTACTAAAATATTGTATTTTGCAATCTGATATTAATATTTTACCATTTATAGTTTTTTTTCAATGAAATGGATTTCTTTCTTTTAAACGATTGTTTTGTATATTTCATAAATATTGCGTTAAAAATAAAATTCAGAACACTTATATCTATAACAGAAATTATTAAACCGTTCGTTATAAAAAGGGTAAAAAAAAAAACTTTGTAGAAAAGAATCTGGTGTTTCCTTCCAAAACAAGCCAAAAAATCCAAATAATTTTAAAACTAGAACTTAGTCATAAATATTTTGAATAGGGTTGCATAAAATAACGATTTTTCCATACGGAAAAACCGTTCAAAATTGGTAAAAACATTATATTGCAGGGTTTTTTACTAAACTCCAAGGAAAATAAATAAATCAAAATATGTGTCAGCTGCTCTGAAAATCTCACGAATTTCTCATCGAATACCTCCCATCAATTTCTGTACAGTGAAAATATAACTATATTGTTTACCACTTTTTCTTATTAGATGATGTTAAAAACGAGCCATTAGTATTGATGTTTACCTTCTGTCCTAGGCCTTAGTATCTCATACATTATGTATGTATGTATGTATGTATTGTATGGTTCCCCCATCGGTAGGCAAGAGGTCCTGCCTATGTCTGTGTGGCTTTGGCCTTCGAATTAAATTCTAGGGCTTCCACGGCCGATGGTTCGTCGAAGGAAGGCATCCAACCCTCAGAAACCTACAATGGTTGGCAACCCACTCCGCTTGCAATAGTTTCTTCAGGTTATCCCAAGATGCATTCCCTCTGAAAAATATCCCTACCCCAAACGAAAGTATATGGCCGTAAGGAAAATTACTCAAAAAGTCTGAATAATACGATTATATGTATGAATTTTAAAAATAATTATAAATGGTGTTTCGTTTTTAAAGGATACGTATCTGAAAGGATAAAAGTTAATATGCAAATACAATTAAACCACCATGGGGACGTTTTGGTCTTTTGCATCCCAACTTACGGTAATGGATTTATTCGACTAGCAATATGAATTATGCAAACTATCTTTTTCGATACTTGTTCATATCAGATATCAAAACAGTGTCCTTCTTTTTCTTCCATGCACATCTTCAAATATAAATGAAAGTTACATATAACCATTTTATAATAAAATAACAATAAAATGTAAAAATATGATCAGAAATATTTATTTAAAATGCTGCCAAGTATGAAAAAATCAAACAATAACGAAATTACGCATTCGCTTCAAATCAAATGTCAAATGTAAAAAAAAAAAAAAAACAATGTTGAAGTGTGCTTCCTAGAGGGTTCATCTCCCGGTAATTTTAGTGCTCCCGGAAATCGCGAAATCTTCATTCTCCCGGAAATTCTCGGTATCCCGTGGAATATTGAAAAAAAAAAAAAAGATTTTTACACTGTACTGTATACGAAACCTTATCTATATGGTAATGGTTATTAAAATTTTTAAGATAGTAATATTGCAAAACATTAAAAATAAATAAACGCCAAAAAAATTTTGTAAGCAATTAGAAAACCTAAGACCTCCAAGACTTAGTACTTTAACATACAATCTAGACTGAGTCTTGCTGCAAAAATTTAATAAAATTGAGAAATATTTTTCACTGTCGTTCAGAACTTGGTTAGCTAGGCTTCAGGTTATTTATCAAATCTCGTAAATTATTAGATAACTATCCTTTTGTTTCAAAATATGTCATTGCGTGCCGATTATGTTGCTACTGTAAACAATTTGCGAAACGGAATTACTTAATGATGAGTGTTGTAAAATGGAACATTCAGATTCTTTTCGAAGCGTTTTTTTATTGGAATTCTTTGATTTTACAGATTATTTATCCTTTTTCACTCTTAAAGTAAGTATTCGAACGAAAAACATTTTATATAACAAATTCAATGAATTTAACCGATTCAAGCATATTTTATTGGCTTTGGGAGTTTTCGGGATATTTTAACGTTTACTGAGATTCGGGAATTCCGGATTTTTTATTGCCGGCAATTCACGGTCGGGAAATCCCGGGTAAGACACTCTTGTTCTTAATGATAAATCTTAGAATTCACCAATATGGCAGACGGAATTTATGAACTAAAAGATTATGGCAATAGTTATCTTCATTGTTCAAAACAAAATTCAAAAAATTTTCTGTTATTGAACTCTGCCGAGAGTTTTTGAAACTCTTCATTTATAGTTCAAGCATTCGATGCAAAGTCGTAGAAACTGCTTAACAGAAAACCGTCACAGAATCTTTGGTTCAAATCTCAGAGTATTGGATTTTTTTTTTCAAACAATCATTTAATTTCGGCAACCTTCATGATTTATTTATTTATCTATTTATTTTGATTGTTTGAGGTTTTTCCTTATATCTGTTTTGGTGGATTTGGTGATTTTAATTGATTTTGGTAGTCGTTGTTATATTTGAACAACACAAAAGAACGTAAAAACATATTTTGAAATTCCTGCTTAAATAGTTGGCTAGCCCGTATTAAGTGAGCTGGGGGCAATGAAGGGCAGTTGCTCCAGACCCCCCAGCTTAGAGAGGCCTTCGAAGGAGAAAAAAACTTAATTTAACATTAATCACACTGCATGAAATTCTACACGGCTGTTCCAAGCAAAATTGTCCCATGTGAAAAAACGTGCAAACGAAAAAAAACGCGATTGAAATTTAAGCTACATTTCCAATTTTTCTCTCAAACGAAAAATTCACCGACAGTTTTTTAGTAGTGAAAAGCTCAAGTTAATCATTTTACAATTTTTTCTGCCAAAAAAAACTATTTTTCCTACAACAAACAGAAAATTCGAGCCAAAAATGCTTTGTGTGACACTTTTCCGTAGAATTAGAACGAATACCGATACTAAGGCTATGATCATTTAGTATCCGGGAAATTTATTTCGGTGATAGCTACGTTAATAGAGCTTGGATATGCAAAATTATAGTAGCGTTGTATTGGTTATGAAAAAGACTATTTTGCCTATTTTTGATAGATTTTTAAGTTAACGTATGTTTGAGATATTGACGATGCAAAAGACATGGTAACAAAGATTAAAAAGAGATTTTATGAAAAAGTTAGAGTATTTTTTGAAATCATTGATAAATATTTATTTTTATATTTTTATATTAAATGTAATATTAACACCTTCATTTCCTGAATAGAAAGTTTTTCGATTAAATCGAAAGTTTTTTAAATACACACGTTTGTAACTGCCCGGATTCTAAATGATCATAGCCTTAATTCCACGAAATACTGTCACACGGCTACACTTTTTATTTCATTTTAAAAGCTCGTATAGTTTCTATTTTTTTTTCAAAAAGAAAATCAAGTTGAACCGTTTTTGAAGGAATAAGTTCTTCTCTGATTATAAAAATGTAAAGTTGGGTATCGATCCTGTAAGTAGTGCCTACCAAAAAGTGTTGGTGAAAATTTGTCTGAATAAATCACTCAAGGCTTTTCGCTCCTCCCTACTCTCTATTTTAGGGTTCTTCTCGGTGGATAACATTATATTTAACAGTTTGAACTCACCTAAAGTGAATTTTTTGATAAAATTAGCATTTTTTATGGAATTTTCTCTAAAGTGACACTTTTGCGTAGAAATATCAACATAAAAACAAACACCTTGATGAAAG
>NW_026597358.1:0-6767 GCF_029784155.1 Uranotaenia lowii | reverse complement strand
TGTGAATAAAGAGTCAGGATGATTTCTAATTTTCATTTTTTCACGTTCGGAAAACTATTATCTAAATATCAAACATGCATTTGAGTTTCGAAAATAAAAAATCAAATTTTGAACGAAATGCAAAACCATATTTCAATCAGGATTGCAGAACAGTATTTTCATTTTTATGATGAAACCCCCCGAAAAATGAAAGCAGTAGGACAATTATGATTTTTAAAATATGGAACCAAAACGTCCGAAACAAGTAAAAATATGTAATTTAAAATTTAATACAGACTATAATGTGCAAAAATCAAACGGTTTTTAAAAACAACATTACCTTTCAGTTTTCGTTATATAAGGACCAATTTAATTTAGACAAACACCATAAATACGTTTTTATGTTCTGGAATGGTGATAAAATTCAACAATGAAAACAAAAGTTTTTTAAGGAACTCAAAAATGACAAAAAGACGAAAAATCCAAAAAGTTAAAAAACAAATTCAAACAAAAGCCTGAAAATAAAAAAAAAAAAAAAAACAACTAAAAAATGATGAAGAATGACAAAAACAGAAAATATGACAAATGAAAACAAATATTATAAACAAATCAAGAAAAGTGTAAACTGCATTATGAACATGATTAGAAAAGTAATGATAATAACTACAAATGGTCGTAAATTGACTAAAAATAACGTTTTTGATATTAATAATAGCTATTTTGTAAAAAAACTGATAACAGGTGAGAAAAACCCGATTTAATACACTTAACAGTGGATTGGAGCCTTTCTAACAGAGTTTAAATTATATTTGGAAATATATAAAATAATATAGAATATACATGATAGATTCCTTCCCTCTGAATCATATAAGTATGATTTCAGATATTCAAACACGAAAAATTCCAATCTCAATATAAAAAAATGATGCCTGATACGTTTTTTTGGGGAAAAGCGAACTGGTATGTAAGGAGCTCATTTTATGTATGGAAAGAATGGTATTTAAACAGTAGAATTTCCAAGATTTATAACACGCTGAAATGGTGCCGTGGTAGCAACCAGAACTTTCACGTTGCTGGTCACGGTTCGAATCTTACTGTTTTTTTATGCTTTTTTTTTACTGAATAAGTAAAACCAACTACAATATTGATGGATAGCCGTGACGCGTGCCCTAGCATGATACCTTTTTTAGAGCTCAACCATGCATAGAGGAAAAATTCCCACAAAAGGAGGGGAAAGTAATATGACTATTAAATGATTAATCTCATTCTGTAAACTAAATCTGAAATCTTATTCTGATTCTAAAGTTTGAATTTTGAGTTACAACACTTAGTCTAATATTTGAATATAAGTTCCAATTTCAAATTCAGGTTGATCTTTAATCCAAATTCTTAATCAGAATTCTAAATCTGAATTCTCAATCTGAATTCTGAATCTGAACTCTGAATTTGAATTCTAAATCTGTATTCTGAATCTGAATTCTGAATCTGAATTCTGAATCTGAATTCTGAATCTGAATTCTGAATCTGAATTCTGAATCTGAGTTCTGAATCTGAATTCTGAATCTGAATTCTGAATCTGAATTCTGAATTCTGAATCTGAATTCTGAATCTGAATTCTGAATCTGAATTCTGAATCTGAATTCTGAATCTGAATTCTGAATCTGAATTCTGAATCTAAATTCTGAATCTGAATTCTGAATCTGAATTCTGAATCTGAATTCTGAATCTGAATTCTGAATCTGAATTCTGAATCTGAATTCTGAATCTGAATTCTGAATCTGAATTCTGAATCTGAATTCTGAATCTGAATTCTGAATCGGAATTCTGAATCTGAATTCTGAATCTGAATTCTGAATATGAATTCTGAATCTGAATTCTGGATCTGAATTCTGAATCTGAATTCTGAATCTGAATTCTGAATCTGAATTCTGAATCTGAATTCTGAATCTGAATTCTGAATCTGAATTCTGAATCTGAATTCTGAATCTGAATTCTGAATCTGAATTCTGAATCTGAATTCTGAATCTGAATTCTGAATCTGAATTCTGAATCTGAATTCTGAATCTGAATTCTTAATCTTGTAAATCTCATTTTGATTGTTTTGCATCACACGGTTTTCAACATTGAAATTTCTTTCATCCAAATTTTTTTTTATGATTTCGGATTTTACAACTTTTAATAGTATGGTTTTACCCCTAAAAGTATGCAGCAAACTTAATTTCAGAAAAATTGTGAAAAAAAGTTTTCACAAAACAAAATCGTGTTTTCATGCGTAATGATCTTTAAGTCATCGCAAATTTATCAAAAACTGTGCAAATTGGTATTCTTGGAGAAACAATTCCCAGAATTGAAAATTGATAAAGTGAGGAGAAATTTTACGGATGATGAAAAGAGCGAAAGAACATTTTTGCAAGGAAAATTTATTAACGTACACCATACTTTACCTCGCAACATCCAGCTTCATCAATTTTTAATTCTGATATTCTTTCTCCATGAATCTAAATTTTTCACCGATATGCCGAAAATAAATTTACAAAAATTCTGAATCTGAATTCTGAATCTGAATTCTGATTCTGAATTCTGAATCTGAATTCTGAATCTGAATTCTGAATCTGAATTCTGATTCTGAATTCTGAATCTGAATTCTGAATCTGAATTCTGAATCTGAATCTGAATCTGAATTCTGAATCTGAATTCTGAATCTGAATTCTGAATCTGAATTCTGAATCTGAATTCTGAATCTGAATTCTGAATCTGAATCTGAATTCTGAATCTGAATTCTGAATCTGAATTCTGAATCTGAATTCTGAATCTGAATTCTGAATCTGAATTCTGAATCTGAATTCTGAATCTGAATTCTGAATCTGATTCTGAATCTGAATTCTGAATCTGAATTCTGAATCTGAATTCTGAATCTGAATTCTGAATCTGAATTCTGAATCTGAATTCTGAATCTGAATTCTGAATCTGAATTCTGAATCTGAATTCTGAATCTGAATTCTGAATCTGAATTCTGAATCTGAATTCTGAATCTGAATTCTGAATCTGAATTCTGAATCTGAATTCTGAATCTGAATTCTGAATCTGAATTCTGAATCTGAATTCTGAATCTGAATTCTGAATCTGAATTCTGAATCTGAATTCTGAATCTGAATTCTGAATCTGAATTCTGAATCTGAATTCTGAATCTGAATTCTGAATCTGAATTCTTAATCTGAATTCTGAATCTGAATTCTGAATCTAAATTCTGAATCTGAATATGAGTTCTGAATCTGAATTTTGAATTCTGAATTTTGAATCCTGAATTCTGATTCCTAAACCTGTATCCTGAATTTGAAAACTGAATCTGAATTCTGCATCTGAAATTGAATCTAAATTATGTATGAGTATGTAGAAATGAAAAAAAAAACATAAATTCATTCTTCAACACGAGTAAAAAAAACGAGGGTCATAAGATCTTCATATAAATTCCCCCCCAACGCAGTTTCCTGTACGGCTCTGCATTTTGTTGACACCCGGCATGGCTTTAGACACTATAATTTCATAAATGAAATTATAATGTCTATAGGCATGGCGGACTCTGAAGGAAACGCCCATCCGCCATTTGCTGCATTGAAAAGCAAGAAGTGTAAGATATAAACACTGTTGCCGTATTTGCCCCAGCAGACTGAGAAACTGCCCAGACCACGGTGCGTCTTAGTAATGCCTTTTACCTATTTGAGTTTGAGCCGCTTTCAATCAAGCGTGCCGATGGTTTATTGGATAGCGCTTGCAACTTGGGATCTGAAGGGTTTTGGTTCAATTCTCGAGTTAATAAAAATATTATTTTTTTATTTTGATTATCTTCAATTTATAAATGATTGCTGGTGCTGCTGCTTCGAGGCGCCACTAGCAACTTTTTTTTATGCCATAATAAGTATGATATGTATTTGGTAAAGAAAACGGTTTCAACTATTTTGTTTTTTTCCCGTTTTTGAAAGGGTTGTGTAGAAAAAAAAATGCATTCTTTTGAGACTAAAATCATTTTAATTGTGCAGCCCAGTTTCGCAAAAACGTTCTAGACATTTTTAAAATGGCACATACAAATCCACGGACATCAACAGAACTCGTCGAGCTGAGTCGATAGGTACCTATAAAGGTATGTCTAAGACCCATAATTAATGATCTCTCAAATCGACCGATAACCAAACCTTTCTGTTAGAAAGGCAAAAACCGTTCGATTTTGGCAACACAAAATGTACGGACGTGTTGCCAAAATTGAACGGGTCTTCTATAAATCTCGGGTCTAACTTCTATAAATATGTGAAATTTTTGAGAAAAACTGTAGCAGAATTCTGAACCTAGGATTAGTTTTCGGAGTTTTTTTGTACGTTTTGAATTAAGATTATTACTCTTAATTATCCTTACTCAACCATTCAAATTTAATTGGGAATCTAAAATTTTGAGTGTAGATTAGAATACCTTGCTTGCTTTTTGGACCCTCATGGGAGGGGTTAACCCCCAAAACACCCTCCGTTCCTACGGCCGTGGGTGCAATACTCATGTGATGTAAGGTTGCCAGATTGCCCGGTTTTATCCGGGTTTGCCCGGATATTTAATACAAAATTTCGGAACAGTCCAACCCGGCCCGATGGCCCAGATTTCATTAAAAAATGGCCGGATTTCGCCCGGATTTATTCACTTTTTTTTGGCAAATCAAACAAAACAAAATTGTGATGAATTTTTTTTATTTGTGCCTCCAAAATGAAATTATTTGAGCAAGTTTTCTAAACATAATCATGAAAGGTTTTTTGAAGCCTATAATACAATTTAAAATCTGTCGATCAGTTTAGATGAAAAAAAAAATTATTCTTTTTTTTAAATGATTTTTGTTTAGTAAATTTTGGGTTTTGACAAAATTTACCCGTAATTATCCGGCCCAGATAGGTGCTGAAAAAATTCCGGCAACCTATTAGTATAATGGGTACTAAGTTATGACGAACACTGTGTTGCCAGAAGAAATTATGATTTTTGTTGTTGAAATTTTTCACTTTTCCATAAAAGCTTTCTTTGATCGCACGTGCTTAATTTACGCCGACCAGCAAAAAAAAAATTAAAGTTTACTTCGATAGAAAACAAATTTATACAGAACTTTCTGACCTAATGTGTTTTAATTCAGCTCAATGAAATTTGTGAAAATTTAACACTAAATTTACAATCATTTTAGCTATACTCATCTATACGAAACACGTCAATATGACTATTGGAAAATGGCAAAAGTATAAAGTCTGCTTCATTTAATATTGGAACACAAACAATTGCGTGTAGTTCAGTCATTTATTAACGAAATCATAATTTGTTTTTCATACAAATGTAGCATTTTCTTTACTCTTTCATAAAAAAAATTAAAAAAATTATTCATTGCTGTTTCGAAGAAATTCTCGTACTTTTCCCGTAATACGGCACATTAGGCGGCGCACACCCTTTTCGTCCACCGTTTTGGCGATTTGATTCCACCAGTTCTTCATTTGAGTCATGTTCCTAACAAGTTTTCCCTTTGCCTTAAGCCTCCGCTTCGTGATTGCCCAGTATTTCTCTATCGGCCGGAACTGGGGGCAGTTTGGGGGGTTGAGGTCCTTCGGTATTACGCTGACCCCGTTCGTCGCGTACCATTCCATAACCGGCCAAAACATTACTGGACGGTCGTGGGCACGAATAAACGGCAGAATCCGTTTCTGTAGGCACTCTTTTTTGTAGACTTCTGATGTCATTGTCTTGTCAGTGAGAAAGACTTTGGTTTTCTGTCCACAACTGCATATCCCCTGCCAAATCATGTACTTGCGGGCGAATTTATCCGCAAACACGAACTTAAATTTTGCAGGTACATCCCCCCGAGCCGTCGCCAAATAAAATTTTTGACCTGGGATTTGCCCAAAGTCCGCCTTCACGTAGGTCTCATCGTCCATCAGAATACATCCGTCGAACTTGGTCAGCACTTGGTCGTACAGCTTTCGAGCACGGATTCTGGCCACATTGTTCTGCTTCAGCGTCCGATTTGGCTGTTTGCTGGCTCGGAATGACCTTATTCCTTCCCGGAGACGAATTCGTCGCACCGTACTGTGAGCGGCCTGGAACTTATTGGCCAAATCGCGGTCTGAAAGATTGGGATTCCTCTTGACGGCCTTGATGACTTTCCCACGCAGTTTCCGGTCGACAGTTCCACTCCGACGCTTCGAATGCGGCTTCCGAGCCGTCGTCAATGTTTCCTTGTACTGCTTGATAACACGCCATACGGTATTTCTGGGCATTTTAAGCTGTTTAGCTAACTTCGATGCCGACAACAATGGATTTTCAAGAAAACTGTGCACAATTTGATCTCTCCGTTCGGCTTCCATGGCGGTTGTTTACAAAATGCTATCGTTTGGTGTTATGACATAAATACATGGTGAAAGGTAATGAATTTCCCGACACGTGGGTGAAAAAGTTTCCAAAATCCGTCCACTAGGAGCGCCACAATGAGCAAAAGAATTTGTTCCAATATTAAATGAAGCAGACTTTAGAATACTGCTTGGTATTTCAAATTACATCAAATCAACAATTTCAATTCCAGAATCAACTTTCTTCAAGAAAACGAGTAATTTTGGTTTTTGCGAAAAATGTTAGAGAGGGGTTTCTTTTTTTTTTTTGAGGCACAAATAATCATATAAACATATTTTCTTCAATAAAAAGAAGAAATTTTAAAAACAATTGGGCTTCAAAAAACGCCCCTAAAGGCCTTAGTCCCATTTCGATCTCGTGGCACTCATGCC
>NW_026597357.1:0-6770 GCF_029784155.1 Uranotaenia lowii | reverse complement strand
TATTTGAAACGATTAAATTTTACACCTCTCATAACTTTTTTGTTAGCTTTTGCTGCCAGAAATAGCAATTTAAATTTGAAAGCGATCAATCCTGTCCTTATTTGACGCAAAGGGTTTTAATTTATTATGGAAATTTGTATGGGAAAACAAAAGTTTTTATTCAAAAATCTCCAAAAATGTACTGTAAGTTTCAGAAAATATAACTTCGGATAAAACATATTTCTCGATTCTTAAATTCATGTGAACAAAGTAAAAACTGAACTTGTACCCCAAACATGATATTCGATGTTAAACAATTTTTTTTTCGTTCAAAATTTTTTTTTATTTAAAGCGTTTTAAATTTATGCGTTTTGAAAGCTGTGTAACCTTAGGATGAAAATAAAAAATCTTACTAAACTGCATTGTAAAGCCAGGAAATTTATTGATTTATTTAATCTTTGCAAAAAAATTTTTTATTAGAATTATTAACAGCTCTAGCAAGCAAATTCTGCCACTTTTCAACGGATATAGATTTTTTATTTTGAAATGGTTGTAACTTTTTTCATGGAATTCTTAGCTGCTTGTCATGTTTGCAATTATTGAAGCTTGAGAATAGTCAAAACCAAGAATCAAAGACCGACTTCATTTCATTCAAGCTTTTTTGAATTTTCTGGTTGATTTAGGAAGTGTCTTTTTAAAATCAATTCAAAGATGGCTGATGCACTAGCAAGGTAGGTTCATTTTAGATTTTTTTCCGAAGATCATAGTTTTAATTGCAGTTTGTCATGCGTAAAAAATTACTACGCAGTTATTTGGATTCAATTGTGGACAAATGCTATGCAGAATGTTGACATATCCGATATTCTTTTATCTTTGAATATTTTTTATTTTTAGGCGTATGTTTGACATGTAAATTACCAAAATGCATTTTGGCATGCCAAGAAAAGGAGCATACCAAGTTAAGGCTCACTTACCCTAATGTGCAAAAATTTCTTCTTCCATACAAATTTCCATACAAAATTGAAACGCGTTGCGCTAACTCAATCAACCAAATCATCTCAAATTCTACACTGATGCTTGGTGACCCAAAAGTTATCGAAAAAACATATGGGAGCAAAAAGTATTAGCGGTCTAATGCAGCATCCTTATTTGCAGAAAAAATGTGAAAATTTGTTTATATAACTATAAACTTTCATACATTTTCATGATATTTTTCATTAAAAACAAATTTTTTGGCAAGTCACCCCATTTTCTGAGGACGGTTAAAATCGCATGTGCTAAGACAGGGGTGAGCAAAGCGCGGCCCGCGAAGCTTTTTTCAAATTCAAATGCATTAACTTTTCTCAACAATGCATTGTTAGGAAAATTTATATGACTTAATCAAATATGCACTTATCTTAAGGTTGTCAGATTGCCCGGTTTTATCCGGGTTTGCCTGGATATTCGATACAATGTTTGGGAACAGTTCAGCCCTGCCCAGTTGCCTGGATTTCATTGAAAAATACCCGGATATTTTCACTTTATTTGGCAAATAAAAAAATTTTAATTGTGTTGTTAAATTATTATTATATTATATTTAGCCACCAGAACAAATTTTTTCAACAGCGTTTGTAAGAATAATCATGAAAGGTTTTTTCGAAGCTTAAAATACGATTTAAAATCCGTTTATAAGTTTTGATGAAAAAAAATTATTTCAATTTCTTTTATCTTGATTATTGTTGAGTATTTTTTGGGTTTTGGCAAAATTTGCCCAGATATTGCCCGGATTTTTGGTCGTCTATTTAGAAATGAAAAGCCCGGATAGTGCTAGGATTTTATAAAAATAGCCCCGTTTGTCCGGCCCAGATACGTGCTGAAAAAAATCTGGCATCCTCAACTTATCTGCATTGGCCCCACAATCATCAGGTTGTGATCTTTTTATTGGCATTTTAAACATTTATTATGTTTTGTTCAAAGGCATAAATGCAATATCGTTTATAACGTAACTCAATATTGGAATTTTTTTTTATTGAAAATACATTTTTCTTAATAATTTTTCTCCTAACATTTTGAATAGCAAAATCCATTCAAATGAGCCGAAAGAGCAGCCGAATATCGGAAGCTACTCATGATCAAAGGAATTTCGAAGTGCGTTAATGAAGTCGTAATTTTTTATTCAAGCAAAAATAAAGTTATTTGTGAAAAAACATGCTCAGCAGATAACTTTTATAAAATATGTTTTATCCAATTCGGCAAAAAGGCTTCAAATACTTACAAAAAAATTTAAACCAAAACTTTGTTAATTATTTTTTTATTTCTGAATATTGACATAAATTGAGAAAGTTTATTAAATAAAGCCTGGGTGAACGATTTGAGATTTTTTTATCAACATGAATCAGCCGGCATTAAAGTTACCGACAAAAATTATTAGTTGTTAGTTGGTGAAAACAAAAGATATCTGAAATTCTGTTATTCGACCCAAAAGGTCTTTGAGGTTTATCTGTGATGCCTTTTCAAAAATTCTATTGGAAATTTACATCAAACATTGATAAATTGAGTTATTTCACATATAATTCGCATTCCACATTGCCGAAGTCATATTAAATCTTTAGAAATCATATCCCAATGATATCTAAATAAGATTTAAAATTAAAAAAAAATATGGATAAAAAATCTAGAATCAAGAATGTAGTTTTGAAGATATTTGTTTAAAAATATGGGAAATTGAACATTTTTCTGTTAGTTCGACAACCTTCCTCAACATCTCAATGCAATGATATGATCCAATTCAGAACTTCAATTTAAAAAAAACAGGGTTTTCACCGTTTGTAGGAAAAAAATCTATAGACAAGTTTTACTTGTGGAAAAGAATAACAGAAAATAAATTAGCGATTCAACGACAAACGCTAATAAGACTGCGATTTCTTTGAATATATATTTTTTTTAACACTGTTAGTTATCACTGTGGTACACACTTAATCTTTTCTCCTGTGATCGGGAGGATTTTGTCCTGTATTTTCAACAGCTGAAATTACAGGACAAATCTCAGGACAGAAAAAGTGCTCAGGAAAACAACTGTCAACATGACCTGTAGGTTCGAATCCGTGTTTTCCTGTACTTTGCAGGGCTATTGAAATTTTCCTGTGAATTCGAAAAGGCTTTCTCCCGAGTTTTTTAGTGAATTTAGGTATCTTTTCCCCCGCTATTTTTTCATTTTAGTATTAAAATCAATCCAATGCACTATTAGAAAAAACATACACAATTGTTTGCCAGAAAAAATGAAATTTATTTTGAAATGTTTGTCACATTTTTTTAAAACTTTTATTTCAATGTGAACACATGTTCATTAACGCAACACAACACACAGGCGCCGGATGGTACTCCCCACAGAACCGCCGTGGTAATCTGGCAGGTAAAGCCTTGCGTTCCGGGGCGATGGCCCAAGATCCCACACGGGGGAAAAGCATCTTGCGTCCGAATCAGCACCGCAGCTGATACAATACTACGCTGGAACATGGTCCCGCGGTTGCACGTTGCTCCGTTCTTCGCAACTGCCATTTTACTTTCGGCCGAATGTTCTGCGCGAGTACCGACCACCAAGTAATCACAACCAACGGTAAATGGTAAAGAAACGACGAGTTAAAATGTTTCGCGGTAAAAACGATGACCGAAAAAATTGAATAATAATGAATCTGAAAACACAACTGTCATTCCTAAAACGTCACGTGACACAGGAGATTTCTTTCCTGCATTTGATCGACTTCCTGAACAATCGAAAGAGAATTCCTACGAATTTCAGGATCACGTAATTATCACGAGATTCGATTAGCTATCTTCCCATGGCCCAGGAAAACTCTTGTTTTTTTTACAGTTCAAGTGTCATTTTGAGCTGTTTTCCTGTAATTCAGACGATCATGGTCCCGAGCGGAATAATTGCAACCTTAGTGTGTAAGCTCCAGAAGATTTTTAAATGGAACGGATAACAAATAGTACCATTGGTTTTAAAAATAATGTTGTAAGAACGAATGTTTGCTAAAAAGTATCTACTACTAAACAATTAAGAGAATTTTAAAATGTCAAAGTTGTAGTGATGTACCTTTTCAATACCGGGTATTTAAAAAGTCATTTTGAATTCCTGTTTTTAAATACGTGAATTATCTTTTTCAGAAATAAATTCGTTGTTATACAATTGACGTGAAGCTCTGCTAATTATAAAAAAAAAAATCATTAAGTGCGGCCCGCCGACAAGGTTTCAAATTTCAAATGGCCCGTTGGTTGAAAAGGTTGCTCACCCCTGTGCTAAGACAATTATAAATAACTAAACAAACCAATAATTTTTCTGACGACGCCAATTTGATGTACCATCAACCTTAAAACTTTCGATGCATAAGGGGTATGATTAACTGTGAACATAAGTATTTGAGAAGCCTTTGAAATTGAAAAGTGTTGCATGTTGCCCCAGTTGACGGTATAGAATGTTCCTTGTTATTGAGGTGGTTCAGGTGGTTATTTTTGAGCATAGTTACGGTTTTGAAGCATTTTAATAAAAGTACGGGAACTTTATTGTCTCCATATATGTAGTTGGATAGATATGAGACGCCAGATCTGGCGACTTTGGAATGTTTTGTATGTGACAGGGCCAGCCGGGATAAACAACTGTCAATCATATACGGAATCCGTGACGACGAGCGTTAAAAGGGATTATGTACATATATCTTCACTGAGATTCCTGTTGTAATAAAGTATTTGTAACGTCATGTCTCCTCGCACTTTTTTAGATTTTTTTTTATATTTCTCAGCATGAGTAAATATTGATCATGTTTTGCATTTTTCCTTTTTGCTGTCAAACATGCTGAAAGCAGTCTATTATAAGAAGGTTCATACGAGTTTCTTTATGTGGAAGAGTGTGGCGGGCCGCTAAAAAATTGTATGGTTGACCATTTTACAAAAAAGTTATATTGAGTTTCTATGTAGGAACTAAAACCCTTTATAATAAAGACATGAAAAATCTAGCTTCCAATACATTTCGAATAAATTCGATCCGTTGTTCAAATTTTTATTTCTATTATCTTTTATGTACCCTAAACTACAGCATTGATGGTCGATGTAGTTGTTTATACAAAGTTATTTTGTGTTCAAATTAATAAGTTTTATACGATTTTTCTAGGAATCCCGGAAATCGGTGTCCAATCGTTTGACCCGCTACGCATCGAATCGGTCCAGGTATCCCGGGGTTCCGGCGCTCTAACGCTGAGTGGTGGTTTCAAGAAGCTCAACATCAAGGGGCCCTCCAATACAACCGTTAAGCGAGCCCATTTGGATTTTAAAACCAACGCCCTGAGTTTCGATCTGGAGATTCCGAAGCTGAAAATCGATGCAGCCTACAATCTGAAGGGAAACGTTTTGCTGCTCCCTCTCGTCGGCGACGGTGACGTAACGATGGTGCTCAAAGACGTCAAAACAACTGTCACCACCAAGATCGGCGTGCGTCCTTTGCCTGAGGTAGTACTTCTTTTTTTTTGTTTAATTGTAGCGATACAATTCGTTGAACCGGCTAGACTTTGAACGAAAGGGAACGCTCAAGAATGTAGTTTTCCTTGCGTTCAATTACCTGCCACATTACTCCCGGGCGAAACTTCCTAGCTTCCTCGACAACCTGCTGACTCTTAACATTCTCTTCCCTTGTTTTTCTCTTTTTCTTTCATTTTCTGTAAAGGACGCAATCTTTATCGAGGAGATGAAAGTAACTTTTCTGGTTGGTGGAATGCGCATTCATCTGGACAACCTCTTTCAAGGCAACCAAGTTCTGGGGGCGTCGCTGAATCTGTTCCTGAATCAAAATGCCAACGAGGTGATCTCCGAACTAAGAACAGATCTCGAGCATGGCCTGGCGGACATCTTCATTGGACTGTGGAATGAGCTGTTTAACAAACTGCCACTGAAATTGTGGATCAAGTGATTGACACTGTATTGAAAACCTTTAAAAAATAAAACTCTCCAAACGGAAGCACTGAAATGCACCACAAAACGCATGGGAACGTACAATCTCTGTAAATATTGGATGTGTCTAGGATTTTGTGATTTATTTTTATTTTATTTTTCTTCCTTTGCCAATACTAAGTATTTTTAGTTTAATGAACAACTGTGTACAACTTCGTAGTTTCTTTGTTTTCGGAAGAAATGTCTAAAGTAATGATTATTCTTAATGTTAGGATAGCGAAATTTAAGCTGTAAATAAATATTGAAATCGAAACGTGCTGTTGTTTTACTGTCAATCCGAAAGCGGTTGATGTACTTTAGTCCATGATGTAGAACTCCTAAGGTTCTATTATACATATTTGACACATTCCACCGTGACGTGAAATCGCTTTTCCGGTCTTTATGAACTGTTTTCATTCTAGAAGTCATCTAATTAAAAAAAATGATAAAATTCAGTACCTAGTATCGATTACTTTTATGACGTGAATTCACGCTTGAATTGACCATTTTTGAATTCAGTCCATAGCACATTAATTTTCTGTTCTCTGTATGGAAAAAAGGATATCGGTGTCTTCAAATGAGTTGTAGAAAAAAATCTATTACCCACAAATTGATGTGCAAAGCATCTCGATTTAACAACAATGAACAAAGTAAAGCCTCTTTAATGTTTTAACGTGAATTCACTAAGTTTAAACAGAACAGGGTAGCGGACTGAATTGACGTCACGAAATTTCATGTTATTCTGAACCACCCTCAAATGAAAGCTCTAAAGAATGGTTCAGAATAACTTGAAATTTCGCGACGTCAATTCAGTTCGCTGCCCTGTTATGTTT
>NW_026597356.1:0-6794 GCF_029784155.1 Uranotaenia lowii | reverse complement strand
TCATTTTTGTCATTTTTGTCATTTTTGTCATTTTTGTCATTTTTGTCATTTTTGTCATTTTTGTCATTTTTGTCATTTTTGTCATTTTTGTCATTTTTGTCATTTTTGTCATTTTTGTCATTTTTGTCATTTTTGTCATTTTTGTCATTTTTGTCATTTTTGTCATTTTTGTCATTTTTTGTCATTTTTTGTCATTTTTGTCATTTTTGTCATTTTTGTCATTTTTGTCATTTTTGTCATTTTTGTCATTTTTGTCATTTTTGTCATTTTTGTCATTTTTGTCATTTTTGTCATTTTTGTCATTTTTGTCATTTTTGTCATTTTTGTCATTTTTGTCATTTTTGTCATTTTTGTCATTTTTGTCATTTTTGTCATTTTTGTCATTTTTGTCATTTTTGTCATTTTTGTCATTTTTGTCATTTTTGTCATTTTTGTCATTTTTGTCATTTTTGTCATTTTTGTCATTTTTGTCATTTTTGTCATTTTTGTCATTTTTGTCATTTTTGTCATTTTTGTCATTTTTGTCATTTTTGTCATTTTTGTCATTTTTGTCATTTTTGTCATTTTTGTCATTTTTGTCATTTTTGTCATTTTTGTCATTTTTGTCATTTTTGTCATTTTTGTCATTTTTGTCATTTTTGTCATTTTTGTCATTTTTGTCATTTTTGTCATTTTTGTCATTTTTGTCATTTTTGTCATTTTTGTCATTTTTGTCATTTTTGTCATTTTTGTCATTTTTGTCATTTTTGTCATTTTTGTCATTTTTGTCATTTTTGTCATTTTTGTCATTTTTGTCATTTTTGTCATTTTTGTCATTTTTGTCATTTTTGTCATTTTTGTCATTTTTGTCATTTTTGTCATTTTTGTCATTTTTGTCATTTTTGTCATTTTTGTCATTTTTGTCATTTTGTCATTTTTGTCATTTTTGTCATTTTTGTCATTTTTGTCATTTTTGTCATTTTTGTCATTTTTGTCATTTTTGTCATTTTTGTCATTTTTGTCATTTTTGTCATTTTTGTCATTTTTGTCATTTTTGTCATTTTTGTCATTTTTGTCATTTTTGTCATTTTTGTCATTTTTGTCATTTTTGTCATTTTTGTCATTTTTGTCATTTTTGTCATTTTTGTCATTTTTGTCATTTTTGTCATTTTTGTCATTTTTGTCATTTTTGTCATTTTTGTCATTTTTGTCATTTTTGTCATTTTTGTCATTTTTGTCATTTTTGTCATTTTTGTCATTTTTGTCATTTTTGTCATATTTGTCATTTTTGTCATTTTTGTCATTTTTGTCATTTTTGTCATTTTTGACATTTTTGTCATTTTTGTCATTTTTGTCATTTTTGTCATTTTTGTCATTTTTGTCATTTTTGTCATTTCTGTCATTTCTGTCATTTCTGTCATTTCTGTCATTTCTTTCATTTCTGTCATTTCTGTCATTTCTGTCATTTCTGTCATTTCTGTCATTTCTGTCATTTCTGTCATTTCTGTCATTTCTGTCATTTCTGTCATTTCTGTCATTTCTGTCATTTCTGTCATTTCTGTCATTTCTGTCATTTCTGTCATTTCTGTCATTTCTGTCATTTCTGTCATTTCTGTCATTTCTGTCATTTCTGTCATTTCTGTCATTTCTGTCATTTCTGTCATTTCTGTCATTTCTGTCATTTCTGTCATTTCTGTCATTTCTGTCATTTCTGTCATTTCTGTCATTTCTGTCATTTCTGTCATTTCTGTCATTTCTGTCATTTCTGTCATTTCTGTCATTTCTGTCATTTCTGTCATTTCTGTCATTTCTGTCATTTCTGTCATTTCTGTCATTTCTGTCATTTCTGTCATTTCTGTCATTTCTGTCATTTCTGTCATTTCTGTCATTTCTGTCATTTCTGTCATTTCTGTCATTTCTGTCATTTCTGTCATTTCTGTCATTTCTGTCATTTCTGTCATTTTTTTCATTTTTTTCATTTTTGTCATTTTTGTCATTTTTGTCATTTTTGTCATTTTTGTCATTTTTGTCATTTTTGTCATTTTTGTCATTTTTGTCATTTTTGTCATTTTTGTCATTTTTGTCATTTTTGTCATTTTTGTCATTTTTGTCATTTTTGTCATTTTTGTCATTTTTGTCATTTTTGTCATTTTTGTCATTTTTGTCATTTTTGTCATTTTTGTCATTTTTGTCATTTTTGTCATTTTTGTCATTTTTGTCATTTTTGTCATTTTTGTCATTTTTGTCATTTTTGTCATTTTTGTCATTTTTGTCATTTTTGTCATTTTTGTCATTTTTGTCATTTTTGTCATTTTTGTCATTTTTGTCATTTTTGTCATTTTTGTCATTTTTGTCATTTTTGTCATTTTTGTCATTTTTGTCATTTTTGTCATTTTTGTCATTTATGTCATTTTTGTCATTTTTGTCATTTTTGTCATTTTTGTCATTTTTGTCATTTTTGTCATTTTTGTCATTTTTGTCATTTTTGTCATTTTTGTTATTTTTTGTCATTTTTGTCATTTTTGTCATTTTTGTCATTTTTGTCATTTTTGTCATTTTTGTCATTTTTGTCATTTTTGTCATTTTTGTCATTTTTGTCATTTTTGTCATTTTTGTCATTTTTGTCATTTTTGTCATTTCTGTCATTTCTGTCATTTCTGTCATTTCTGTCATTTCTGTCATTTCTGTCATTTCTGTCATTTCTGTCATTTTTGTCATTTTTGTCATTTTTGTCATTTTTGTCATTTTTGTCATTTTTGTCATTTTTGTCATTTTTGTCATTTTTGTCATTTTTGTCATTTTTGTCATTTTTGTCATTTTTGTCATTTTTGTCATTTTTGTCATTTTTGTCATTTTTGTCATTTTTGTCATTTTTGTCATTTTTGTCATTTTTGTCATTTTTGTCATTTTTGTCATTTTTGTCATTTTTGTCATTTTTGTCATTTTTGTCATTTTTGTCATTTTTGTCATTTTTGTCATTTTTGTCATTTTTGTCATTTTTGTCATTTTTGTCATTTTTGTCATTTTTGTCATTTTTGTCATTTTTGTCATTTTTGTCATTTATGTCATTTTTGTCATTTTTGTCATTTTTGTCATTTTTGTCATTTTTGTCATTTTTGTCATTTTTGTCATTTTTGTCATTTTTGTTATTTTTTGTCATTTTTGTCATTTTTGTCATTTTTGTCATTTTTGTCATTTTTGTCATTTTTGTCATTTTTGTCATTTTTGTCATTTTTGTCATTTTTGTCATTTTTGTCATTTTTGTCATTTTTGTCATTTTTGTCATTTTTGTCATTTCTGTCATTTCTGTCATTTCTGTCATTTCTGTCATTTCTGTCATTTCTGTCATTTCTGTCATTTCTGTCATTTTTGTCATTTTTGTCATTTTTGTCATTTTTGTCATTTTTGTCATTTTTGTCATTTTTGTCATTTTTGTCATTTTTGTCATTTTTGTCATTTTTGTCATTTTTGTCATTTTTGTCATTTTTGTCATTTTTGTCATTTTTGTCATTTTTGTCATTTTTGTCATTTTTGTCATTTTTGTCATTTTTGTCATTTTTGTCATTTTTGTCATTTTTGTCATTTTTGTCATTTTTGTCATTTTTGTCATATTTGTCATTTTTGTCATTTTTGTCATTTTTGTCATTTTTGTCATTTTTGTCATTTTTGTCATTTTTGTCATTTTTGTCATTTTTGTCATTTTTGTCATTTTTGTCATTTTTGTCATTTTTGTCATTTTTGTCATTTTTGTCATTTTTGTCATTTTTGTCATTTTTGTCATTTTTGTCATTTTTGTCATTTTTGTCATTTTTGTCATTTTTGTCATTTTTGTCATTTTTGTCATTTTTGTCATTTTTGTCATTTTTGTCATTTTTGTCATTTTTGTCATTTTTGTCATTTTTGTCATTTTTGTCATTTTTGTCATTTTTGTCATTTTTGTCATTTTTGTCATTTTTGTCATTTTTGTCATTTTTGTCATTTTTGTCATTTTTGTCATTTTTGTCATTTTTGTCATTTTTGTCATTTTTGTCATTTTTGTCATTTTTGTCATTTTTGTCATTTTTGTCATTTTTGTCATTTTTGTCATTTTTGTCATTTTTGTCATTTTTGTCATTTTTGTCATTTTTGTCATTTTTGTCATTTTTGTCATTTTTGTCATTTTTGTCATTTTTGTCATTTTTGTCATTTTTGTCATTTTTGTCATTTTTGTCATTTTTGTCATTTTTGTCATTTTTGTCATTTTTGTCATTTATGTCATTTTTGTCATTTTTGTCATTTTTGTCATTTTTGTCATTTTTGTCATTTTTGTCATTTTTGTCATTTTTGTTATTTTTTGTCATTTTTGTCATTTTTGTCATTTTTGTCATTTTTGTCATTTTTGTCATTTTTGTCATTTTTGTCATTTTTGTCATTTTTGTCATTTTTGTCATTTTTGTCATTTTTGTCATTTTTGTCATTTTTGTCATTTTTGTCATTTTTGTCATTTTTGTCATTTTTGTCATTTTTGTCATTTTTGTCATTTCTGTCATTTCTGTCATTTCTGTCATTTCTGTCATTTCTGTCATTTCTGTCATTTCTGTCATTTCTGTCATTTCTGTCATTTCTGTCATTTCTGTCATTTCTGTCATTTCTGTCATTTCTGTCATTTCTGTCATTTCTGTCATTTCTGTCATTTCTGTCATTTCTGTCATTTCTGTCATTTCTGTCATTTCTGTCATTTCTGTCATTTCTGTCATTTCTGTCATTTCTGTCATTTCTGTCATTTCTGTCATTTCTGTCATTTCTGTCATTTCTGTCATTTCTGTCATTTCTGTCATTTCTGTCATTTCTGTCATTTCTGTCATTTCTGTCATTTCTGTCATTTCTGTCATTTCTGTCATTTCTGTCATTTCTGTCATTTCTGTCATTTCTGTCATTTCTGTCATTTCTGTCATTTCTGTCATTTCTGTCATTTCTGTCATTTCTGTCATTTCTGTCATTTCTGTCATTTCTGTCATTTCTGTCATTTCTGTCATTTCTGTCATTTCTGTCATTTCTGTCATTTCTGTCATTTCTGTCATTTTTTTCATTTTTTTCATTTTTGTCATTTTTGTCATTTTTGTCATTTTTGTCATTTTTGTCATTTTTGTCATTTTTGTCATTTTTGTCATTTTTGTCATTTTTGTCATTTTTGTCATTTTTGTCATTTTTGTCATTTTTGTCATTTTTGTCATTTTTGTCATTTTTGTCATTTTTGTCATTTTTGTCATTTTTGTCATTTTTGTCATTTTTGTCATTTTTGTCATTTTTGTCATTTTTGTCATTTTTGTCATTTTTGTCATTTTTGTCATTTTTGTCATTTTTGTCATTTTTGTCATTTTTGTCATTTTTGTCATTTTTGTCATTTTTGTCATTTTTGTCATTTTTGTCATTTTTGTCATTTTTGTCATTTTTGTCATTTTTGTCATTTATGTCATTTTTGTCATTTTTGTCATTTTTGTCATTTTTGTCATTTTTGTCATTTTTGTCATTTTTGTCATTTTTGTCATTTTTGTCATTTTTGTTATTTTTTGTCATTTTTGTCATTTTTGTCATTTTTGTCATTTTTGTCATTTTTGTCATTTTTGTCATTTTTGTCATTTTTGTCATTTTTGTCATTTTTGTCATTTTTGTCATTTTTGTCATTTTTGTCATTTTTGTCATTTTTGTCATTTTTGTCATTTTTGTCATTTTTGTCATTTTTGTCATTTTTGTCATTTTTGTCATTTTTGTCATTTTTGTCATTTATGTCATTTTTGTCATTTTTGTCATTTTTGTCATTTTTGTCATTTTTGTCATTTTTGTCATTTTTGTTATTTTTTGTCATTTTTGTCATTTTTGTCATTTTTGTCATTTTTGTCATTTTTGTCATTTTTGTCATTTTTGTCATTTTTGTCATTTTTGTCATTTTTGTCATTTTTGTCATTTTTGTCATTTTTGTCATTTTTGTCATTTTTGTCATTTTTGTCATTTTTGTCATTTTTGTCATTTTTGTCATTTTTGTCATTTTTGTCATTTTTGTCATTTTTGTCATTTTTGTCATTTTTGTCATTTTTGTCATTTTTGTCATTTTTGTCATTTTTGTCATTTTTGTCATTTTTGTCATTTTTGTCATTTTTGTCATTTTTGTCATTTTTGTCATTTTTGTCATTTTTGTCATTTTTGTCATTTTTGTCATTTTTGTCATTTTTATCATTTTTGTATAATTTTTGTATAATTTTAAAACTTTCATTGGTCTTGATAAAAAAAAATGATTCAGCCTTGACAGTGCAAATATTTTATTTCTGTCATACTCAGACAACAGACAGCTTCATCTGAAAAGCTCAACGCCTCTTCTTTTCAATCAAAATTTTAGTCTATCAATAGTATATTTATTAGACAAAAAAAACAGATTCCATTTGCATAGAAGTCAATGGAATCCAACCATGGTCGTAAACTTGTTTTATTTTTGTTTTTGAATAATAGGTATATATTTCGGTTGTCAGCGATAAGATGGAATGGTAAACGGTCCGTTTTTTTTATTATTTGGTTTCAGAAAATAATTGTAGAATAACTTTTTTTTTCGGCTAACAAATCTTTTCCTAACAGCGATAATCAACTGTGTTGGTGCAGCTGTCCAAGCGTCAACCGAGGTGCACGCAAGTAGCAAACCTTATCTAAAATTATTCTCATAAAAAATGCTGCTGTAAGCCCAACTGATTTATATAAGCGAGGTGATACAATGTTTTCTCGAACAATTCCTCGGGATGATATTGGGGAGCTATTAGACAAGTCACAGAACTTGATTTTGTGAAGCT
>NW_026597355.1:0-77243 GCF_029784155.1 Uranotaenia lowii | reverse complement strand
CTGCGTCAGGTAGAAGTTGACCTCTCCATACTTCCGATTTACCCAGTCTGAAAGTCTCGGGATTAGCCTATGCGTCCATCTTGCGTTGTTCGATGCGTCCCATTGCTCCTGCCACTTGAGCATTGACGCTGCTCGTTGAATATTACGCACTCCTCTAACAGCTCTTGCTTTGTAACATTCCATATCCTCCGCCAGAGTTATGTCGATGGGAACCATGCCCGCGATGACAAAAGCTGCATCTGTTGATATGGTCCTGTACGCACAGGAAACTCGCATGGCTATCAACCGATGTGTGCTCCGTAATTTGGATCTGTTGCGCTCTACCTCTATCGCGGAGCTCCAGGCCGCTCCTCCGTATCGTAGTTTCGACAGTGCTACGCTCGCAAGGAGACGTCTCTTGCTACTCTTTGGACCATGGCATTTCGGCATAATCCAGGCCAATGAATCTATGACTTTCGATGCACTTTCGCAACAGTATTTGACATGCGCACCAAAACTTAAGCGATGGTCGACCATTACTCCAAGGTATTTCAGCTGCTGTTTTGAAGATGTCGTGTGCCCTCCAACAGTAATCTCCATGTGCGGCACAACTCTTTTATTGGTCACGAGCAGAACTTCAGTTTTATGGTGAGCTATCTGAAGCTTAACTCCCTCCATCCAGATGCCAACCCTTTCTACGGACACCGTTGCAAGGTCTTCTACCTCCTCGATTGTTTCACCGGTAATCATGAGCACGATATCGTCAGCAAATCCGACTATCTGCACGCCTGCTGGTAGTTTCAGCGTTAACACCTCATTATACATGGCATTCCAAAGCACAGGACCGAGTATGGAACCCTGTGGAACACCTGCTGTTAGGGCAGTAGATCGTATCCCAGTTTCGGTTTCGTACGTCAGGATTCGATTTTCGAAGAAGCTTCCTATTATCCTGCAGAGAGTATTGGGAACAAGCATCCTGTGAAGCGCTTTGGCAATCGCTTCCCAGCTGGCATTGTTGAAGGCATTCTGTAAGCGTCAGATAACACTTCCATCGAGGTTGTAGTGATTTGTCGCGGGTAATGGTAGTTTTTAAATATCGCAGTGAGGGAAAATGATGGGTGATGGTTTTCCCCGAATAATGTAGTCTTCAAAGCCGACGACAGCGCCACAAGCCACCAGTATGCAGCCACGAAGCTTCAGCACCTGACAACCAGAGGGCCATCTATGGTAACCCGCACTGCTTGGTAACCATCCCGATCGGTAGCGACGCCCGACGAGTTCACGAAGGCGAACGATCGTGTCCGCCACAATGGGAGAGCAACGACCTATACTCGCGGTTCAAGGCCGGACAAAGGCGGCTTCCTGGTGCTGGCTCACTTCGATTAGTACTACGAAACTGTGAAGTACAAAGTGCACGACACATCCAGCACACAAAACCCATATCTAAGTGATAAAAGCCAGACACCAGGTAAGCCAGGAGACGCCGAACCGCCATTTTGTTCCTTTCCGGAACACTAACGCCTGATTCATCAACAGGACCCCTAAGTCTTTGGCCAAAAGCAACCATTTGGCGGGACGAAAGTCAACCTGGTCCCTGAACCCTGGTCCTGAATCGGCCTTGGTATTTAGTCCCGGTCGTCACGGATAGCAGATATCTGCCGGACGGTCACACGTCGAAGGTTGTTGTCGATACCGTACTACGAAACTTTCGGATCGACCAACCAGCTCTCCAACCCGCTCATTCGTCCTCGCCGTGGAGATTCACGGAAGGAAAATCCCGGTTCCCGGCCGGAATTGGACCGACAGAGTAGTTGGTCAGCAGTAGCATCACCATCGCCGTAGATCCGCCATCTTCCAAACAGCGACAACCAGGGCTTGGCCCTTAAAGGTACCGTAACCATCTGGTCATTCTAGTTTGCGCAATTAAGGTAGAATTGTTGTGGCAATTGTTTAATAAAGGTAGAGAAGTGCATAAGAGGGGATTTCCTGATCTTTGAGTTCGAACTCCCTGCGATTTCCTTTGGTAAGCGAGCCGCCCTGAGGCCTAATAAAGGGAGTCCCTGTAACGCCGGTGGGGTGGTAGGTTTTAAACTTACAATTCTTAACGTCGATCGTCACAATGGCGCAGTGACGAACACCTGTTCGCTTCTTTTTATATGCGCGCTTACTCTGTCACCATACGGATGGCGTCCACCGTAGATCTCCCTTTCCGAAAACCGAACTGTCTGTCCGACAGTCCACTTCCGCCTTCTGTGTAGATAATAAGTCTGTTTAATATTATCCTCTCCAGTAGCTTACCAAGGGTGTCCAGCAGACAAATGGGTCTATATGATGATGGATGCCCTGGGGGTTTCCCGGGTTTCGGTAGTAGCACCAACTTCGCCGTTTTCCACGAATTGGGAAAAGATCCCTCGTCGAGACACTTTTGTAGCACCACTAGCTGCTGTCGCCATTGCCGCTCTTTTACAGGCGTAGTCGACATGAGCCGTGAAGCTCAGCCGGTCGTCGATCATCACTCCCAGGTACTTTATCGCACGCTTGGATTCGATTGCGCACGGTCCAGCTGCAATCGTCCCTGATTGTGCTGAGATCGGGTTGGTGATCAGCACCATCTCGGTCTTGTGGTGAGCCAGACGCAAGCTCTTGGAGCGCATCCAACTTTCCACCCTTTCGATAGCTACTGTGGCGAGTAGCTGGACCTCTTCAGTTAATGGGCCCGATGCCAGGAGAACCACGTCATCGGCGAATCCCACGAGTCTCACTCCCGTGGGGAGACGCAGTCTCAGCAGTTCGTCGTAGACAATGTTCCACAATACCGGGCCAAGTATTGATCCTTGTGGAACACCTGCCGAAACTCTCACTGTTTCCAATCCCTCGCTGGTCATATACTGTAGTTGGCGATTACGGAAGTAACACTCCGCCATCCCACACATATATGCCGGAATCCTCATTTTGATGAGCGACGACGCAATCGCTGCCCAACTGACGCTGTTGAAGGTGTTTTTCACGTCAAGGATGACCACTGCGCAAAACCGGTCTCCTCTCCTTTTCCTCAATCTGGCTTCATCTGCCCCTTCAATGACTTGTCGAATGGCATCCACCGTACTGCGACCTTTCCGGAAACCGAACTGTTTGTCGGATAGGCCGTTCGCACCTTCGGTGTAGAGCTGGTTCTTACTCTGTAACACCTTTTCTAACACCTTTCCAGCAGTGTCCAGGAGACATATCGGGCGATATGCTGATGGTTCACCAGGTGGCTTGCCCGCTTTTGGCAGGAGCACCAATCGCTGCCGCTTCCACACATCTGGGAAGACCCTATCATCCACGTACTGTTGCAGTGAAGACCGGAACATTTCGGGATGTTCCATAAGCGCAGCCTTCACTGCCACATTGGGGATGCCATCCGGACCCTCGGCCATGTCACTTCCACGTGCTGTGGGAACAGCTCGTTGACGATCTCACGCAGTTTTATCGGGCACGATTCCTGTGGCGCACCTCCGCTCCGTGTTTTGGCCATGACAATCCTGTAAGCGTCGCCCAAGGGGTTGTCGTTGGCGTCCTCGCAGAGTTGCCTGAATCGTGCCTTTTTACTCGCCTTAATTGCCCTGCAAAGGGATGACTTCGCCATTGCGTAGGGTACTCTCCGCTCTCGCTGACGGGGACCTCGCTCTCTGCATATGTCGCCTAGCCCGAAGGCAGCTAGTACGCAGGTCTGCGATTTCCGCCGTCCACCAGTAGACGGGTTGTCGAGTGTCCTTCCGCTTCGACCTTCTTGTCATCGCAGCGTCGCATGCGCGTGCGAGTACCCTCGCTAGGTTTTCCGCGGACAGGTTTTCCAAAGTCCGCTCCCAGTGTAACACCTCGACAAAGACGTTCTGGTCGAATTGTGTTGTCTTCCAGAGACGTGCTCCTGTTGTCGTACCTCTTCTACCTGCCCGCGAACTTGTGCCAAACGGTAACGGATCGCGAAGTGATCGCTATCGGTGAACACGTCGCGTACACTCCAGTCGCTCGTCCAGTCCGGACTGCTGAAGGTGACGTCGATGATGGAATCGCTCCCATTTCTGTGGTAGGTCCTCGTGTTGCCTACATTCCCCAGGTCAACGTCCAGCCTTGCCAGGGCTTCCAGTAGAAGTTGTCCCCTGGGGTTTGTAAGGCGACTACCCCATTCTACAGCCCACGCGTTGAAGTCCTCGCCTATGACAACGGGGCTCCGACCCGTAAGACCTTCGACGATTTTGTCCATCATGACGCCGAATCTCTCCAGAGACCACCGCGGGGGGGCGTTGAAGCTACAGACGAAGATCCTGTTGACCTTGGCTATAACGAAGCCTTCCTCACCAGCGGAAACCGCCTCTTGTATGGGGTATCTTCCTGTAACCCATATCGCGGCCAGTTTGGCTCTATCGGTTACCCAATTGCTGCCATCCGTGTGCTGAGTGGCAGTGGTTGAGGTTGAGCTGAACCGCTTCTAACCCCGCGAAGGTGCAGCCGACGCCTTTTGAAAAGCGGGGCACCTAGGGTTGCCATCCCTGTGTTCTCCACCGCAGTGGAGACACTTTGCGTCTTTGGTGCAGCTAGCCGCCTGATGGCCAGCTTCGCCGCACCACCAACACAACCCGCTCCTGTCTGCGCCCTTGCACGCAAAAGACTTGTGCCCATATATTACGCACCTGAAGCACCTTTCCGGTTGCTGAGGGATGGCTATCTGGCAGATAGACCACCCCACCTTTAGCCGCCCACACTTGAGTGCGGCGTTTGCTGTCGCAACCGGAAGCTTCACGAAGGCCTCCTGTATCCCAGATCTGGGAGGGCCTTCTCGCATCCTGACCGAGATCTGGTCAGTCCCGATCTTGCACAGATCCCTCAGAGCGTTCTGCACCTCAACATCCGTGGCTATCTCGTCAAGGTTTTTCACCCTGACGGTAATCGTGGTGCTGAGGGCACGGATTTCTGCAGCTTCCCCCACTATCTCTTGCGTGATGACGCTATACTCCGAGCTCTTTATCTGGGAGCCGCGTCTGAGCTCGAGGATCATCTCGCCGGAACGAGTTCGGCGGATTCTCTTCACATCCCCTCCAAGGCTCACCAGCCTATCGCTCGTCCTCATTTGCCGGAGGACGTCAGCGTAGGTGCCTTCGGGGGCCTTTACCACCAAAGCCTCCCCCTTGTCCCTGACCCGTTTGGGCTTGGGTTTGGGTTTGGCCTTAGTGGTCTTTTTCCTCTTACGCTCAACCGTCTGCCACTCGGTTGGCGCATCAGGAACTTGGCCGCACGCATCTCCAACACTCTCATTATCATCGCCGGATCTTGCTGGACCGTAGGATCCCGGGCCCGCTTTTTTGGGGCTCCTGGCCTCATCTCGCCTGGTGACCCCCTTTTCCTCTTGCCGTTCCCGGCCACCTCTACACTGCCATCCGTCTGCACGCAGACGCTGACCTTCTTCGGGCGGGTTGTATCTGCCCGAAAGGGAGTCGCAGCGTCCTAACGTGCCCTCGTCCGGCATTCCGGAGCAGTGAGCAGCCGAAGACAATCTGTCTAAAGTATCTTGTAAAGGTCTGTGCAGATGAGACTCAGTTGATCCTGTGACAGACACCACGTCGTCATCCGCAAGTTTTCTTAGAGCGTAGCCTTCAGAGAGACAGCTGTCGATGTCGCTTACGTAAAAGTTGTACAAAAGTGGACTCAAACATGAACTCTGCGGTAGACCCATGTAGGAGGTCCTTCTAACTGCAATGTCTCCGTGAGCAAAGTTCAAATGTTTCTCACAAAGCAAGCTGTATAAGATGTTGATCAATAGTGGAGGCAATCCTCGGGAGTGCAACTTGTTTGACAACACCTCTATTGAGACTGCATCAAAAGCTCCCTTTATGTCTAGAAACACTGAAGCCATTTTCTCACGTTTTGCGTACGCCATTTGAATCTATGAAGACAGCAAAGCAAAACAATCGTTTGTCCCTTTGCCCCTTCGAAACCCAAATTGAGTATCTGAAAGGAGGCCATTTGTTTCCACCCATTTATCCAACCGGAAAAAAATAATTTTCTCCATCAATTACCGTATACAAGACAACATCGCTATTGGACGGTACGAATTGGGATCAGACGCTAGTTTTCCGGGCTTTTGGATAGCAATAACTCTCACTTGTCTCCACTCTTGGGGAACAATGTTGTGCTCCAAGAATTGATTGAATAAATTTAACAGGCGAAATTTTGCGGCATCCGGAAGGTTTTTCAAGAAGTTAAATTTCATTTCTTCAATTCCCGGAGCTGAATTGTTGCATACTACACCTATCTGGAAGCACATTCCGGATTATTTTTTGTACAGGTGCAGAATCTGGACAGACTTTCCGTGCGAAGTTAATTATCCATCTATGTGAATATTCTTCACTTTCATTCGTAGATGATTGATTACGCATGCTTCGTGCCATTCTCCACAAGGTACTCAAGGTTGTTTCTAGTGATAAACCACCCACAAAATTCCTCCAATACGCCTTTTTCCCCTTTATCAGATTTTTGAATTGATTTTCAAGTGAAACATATGTTTCAAAAAGGACGAGAGTTCCATGTTTTCGAAAATCTTAGAATTCTTTCGATTTGTCCTTATAAAGCTTGGAGCACTGCTGGTCCCACCATGGATTAGGTGGGCTACTAGGAACAGATGAATATGGGATGGGTTTTGTTTGAGCACAAAGTGCACTTTCATGGTTGTATGCTGTTTACCGAAATTCCAATTACCGGAAAACCATTTACCGGACTGCTATTCACCGGAAATTCATTGACCGGAATGAACCATTTACCGGAATGACATTAACCGGAATGCCATTTACCGGAATAAAAGTTTTACGTTCAAATCTATTATTGTATCCCCTTGACCCGTAAACTTTTGCCCAGAATGATTTTTAGGAAAAATTGGGGTATTTTTATCGATTTTACGCTAACCAGTGTGGCTTTTAAAATCGTTTTGGTAGCCGAATCCTCACGCTGGGCGTTCGAACTTCAAAAACATATTGTCCTTTACGCTGTCGCGTGGCGGATGGGGCTAAGGGATCATCCCTAGCTTTCACGCAGACCTATAAAGCCCCGGCAGACGTAGACCAATGTAATAGGGCCGCCGCTTCTGACGGCGGGTCGGCGGCCACCACGGATTTGAGAGCCTTGGCGGGTTTGTGCCGCCTCACCCCTTTCATCTATTGCCGACTGTGTCTTTACCCGATTTGTTGATACCGTTTCACCCGATGTTCGTAATCATCAAGATAATATTGCCTCACTTTGCATGAAGTGATGTTCTCACAAGTACCGTTGTTTTACATCATCATAATAATACCTACTCTCTATTCAACTAACTTCGTTACGAAAGTAATCATCAAAATAATCTCCAATAGCAACAGATTAAATGACGCCATATAGTTTTATAATGGCTAAACTTTTATTCCACAATCAAACATGATGAAGCATAATGTAAGAAGAAAAGATCTTTGGCTTAAAAGAAAGAAGAAGAGAGTTGTTTCTTCCTCTTTGCCAGGCTAGCTCAGGTTGTTCTAAGCAAAAGCAATAAATTTAAACATGTCATTACATTTCTCAAACAAATTATTGATGATCAAGCCATCCTTTTTATTTGGCCCTCAGGCTCATACATTTGATCATGGTATGTGCGTGTCAAAACAATGGATAAACAGCTGACTTACGTGCATTTCACTGGATGTTCCGGACTCGATTCATCCCAAGAATGACGATCAATTGGTCGGTCATCGTTGACCCAGAAATCGCAGAAACCGCTCGGGTGGCGAACGCAGCAACAATTCGAATTTGGAAGTCCTGACAGCATACTTGCGGTTGCGGCAGATTGCCTTCTTCGGTCGACGACGATTCTCTGGGCTGCGTCCAGGCCGAATCGTTCTCCACCGGCAGCCGTCGGCCTCGATTCCGTGCAGCTTCTACCCGGATTGTTCCGGAAAATCACGAACCGTTCCTCTGATTCTCTCGACCACTGTCGAGCACTTTTCTGGCGAAATTCTCCTCCGTGCAATCCGGATTCTTCCGGAAGCCGTTTCCGGTTCCTTCGAACTCCTCGACCACTGTCGAATCTCCGTCTGATACCTTGTAGTGATGAATTCCGGCTTCTCCGGAAGTCCTGCGATTCCTTGATGACCATCGACCACTGTCGAACTGCTTTCTGATGCTCTTCGGTTCCCGCTCGTTTCCGCACGCGTACTGTTGTCCGCTCGCACACCGTTGACCAACTCCTGGGAGAAAAAGAGGAAGAAAAGAAGGGGAAAAAGAGAGCCATACGGCACAACCGACGTCAGCAAAAAGCTTCAGCATATTTCGCTTCTTTATCTTTCTTACCCTTCCGCGAAGGGGCTCTCGGGGACTTTTCCCTTTTGTAAGCCGGTTCCGTGGCCGGGTTTGCTTGGCCCTTTATTTTTTCCTCCTTCCCGTTTGATGGTTTTCTTTCGGGACTCTCTGCGGCTTCCAGTGGCCCGATTAACTTGGCACTTATTGTCCTCTTCTTCTCCGGGTGCTTTTGTAGCTTTTTTCCGGGTCTTCGTCCCCAGCTCGGCGGATTTCCCAAAACGGTTCGTTCCTTTCTGACCGTTCTTCCAACGGCTTGGGATTTTCTTGCACGACGGTGATGACTCGGAGCCCAGCACACAGCAAGCAACTTCTACAAGCTTTTTCTTGCTTTCTCAACACGAGGCCAGGCCGTGAAAATTTATTCCAGGTTAGGAACGGCCTAAAATCCGCTTGTAACGGAAACAATTCACTCCACGGACTTGAGATCATCCAATCCCAATAGTTCTAACTAGAATAATGCGCGCTTACGCGGAAATCACGTTCTTTTTTCGACGGCGGCGACGACGACGGCTTTCGCCACGATTTTTCTTTCTTCCTTCTCGTCGAATGACAGGTCGACGGAAATGTGCGAAGTTGAGTCGGTGTTGGTGTTTTTCTTGATGCTTTTTCTTCCTTGCCCAGTTTTCTTGCGGATGACAACAGTGCGGTTTCATTTTTCTTCAGGTCGGTTCACATTTTTCGTATACACGGAGCGAAATCCTTCGAAGTTTTTATCATTCGGTGACAATTATTTTGTTTGATGACATGTTATTTATCCGAATTGCCCAATAAACATTTTGGCTGCTTAAGAACGGCAATTCGCTGAACAAAAGCTGAGCGAAAGCATAATTACTGCTTCAGCTTAATGGTTGAATAAAGGCAAACTATAACCATGTTTCAGCGTTTAAAGAAGTCTCAGTGCAGCCAATGCACAGTGGTTCAAAAGGGTCTGAAATGGAACTTTATTCCTGGTGCTTTTGTCTTTCATTTTAGCTATTAGATGTCTTCAGAACATTTGCTAGTAAGATTGTTTCCCATAACGTGAATGTATCAAAAATTAGTCACAGCCTACTACGATAAAAATAAAAACACTAACTTTTTTGTTTGAAGAGATATAGACCACATTTGTTCTACAAAGTTGTAGATATCATCAAAATATGAAACTTTGTTGAAATAACAAAAGCTTTATCTCTATTCAGTGCAGAGTTATAAAGCTTTTAGTTTAAAACATACTTAAAATTTGTTTTTTGTACTTAACTATTGTTAACTTTGAACTTACATAAATATGATGTTCACAACATTTATTGCGATACTCAATACGCACATTTTGCACTAGATCTTAAGTCTCTACGACCTTGTCTTCCGAAGTTATTGCAATTTCAAGTTTTATTTTTGCTTAATTTCACGAATTTCTAGGGTAAAATGGGGCAAGTGGATCCAAAAAATAAATACCACATCTTGAAGTATAATTCAAGTACTAAAAACTTAGCCAAAAACTACTTGTCTCCACGCGCCCGTTTTTGAGTACGGTCTGCATAAATTTGTTGAATTCTTAGATTTTAACGAGAAAATAGAGATTGATTGTTAATAATTCTGTCATATCTTCTCAAGGAATGAACTATCTGTTTTGATGTCTTCAAATGAAAGTTGCAACAACAAACGAGCTATTGAATGGTATTTTTAGAGAATTTTTGATGATACCGTTTGTACCTTTAAACAATTTTTAAAGCGTTTTTACGGTTTTAACTGGAAATGCTTTTTGTTAATTTTTTTTTTACTATTAAATTTGAAAAGGTGATAAAATTTCAATGCGTTTTGATGTGCTATTTGATGATTTCAGTTGAAAACTGATAAAGTTATGTGCATTTTAAGCATGTTTTTATTTCAACGATGACAATAAATCTCTATTTTCTCGTTAAAATCTAAGAATTCAACAAATTTATGTAGACCGTTCTCAAAAACGGGCGCGTGGAGACAAGTAGTTTTTGGCTAAGTTTTTAGTACTTGAATTATACTTCAAGATGTGGTATTTAGTTTTTGAATCCACTTGCCCCATTTTACCCTAGAAATTCGTGAAATTAAGCAAAAATAAAACTTGAAATTGCGATAACTTCGGAAGACAAGATCGTAGAGACTTAAGACCTAGTGCAAAATGTGTGTATTGAGTATCGCAATAAATGTTGTGAACATCATATTTATGTAAGTTCAAAGCAACCCCCTGGCAACTTGACGTTTCCCATACAAATCGCGTGTGCCAGTTTTTTCTGGTTCTCTGGTTCTGTCAAAGCGAAAATCAAGCGGCTTAACATGACGGAAGGACACATATCGAAATATTTTTTATTTCAATTGATTCAAGAAATGGAAAAACGATTCAAATTTAAAAATTTTTGCTCAGTTATATGTAAAATGAATCTGTTTTCGAAAGTTCAGTCGAAGTCGAACACAGACGTAAATCTGTGTGTCCTTTATTAGGTTTTAAACTTCTGGACTGATCAAAATAATTCACTGAAATACGGCTGTTGTTGGGACAAGTATCCCTTCCACCGAAACTATTGAGGACAACCGCACACAATGAATGTAAAACAAAACATTACCACAACAATCATCAAGTGATTTTCATTAACTGCGATACATATGATAATTCTAGATAGGCAAAATTTTCATATTATATCAGAACATTTCCCGTTTTATGGAAAAACTGTTCTTATACAATATAAAAACAGGTAGATTATTGAATGAAAATAATAATTTCGCTTGAATCTTTTTTTCATTCATTCGAAAGTTATGAATTTGCTTGATTCGCACCACATTTGATGATGTGCCCTTTCTATACGCATGGCACGAAAAGTATGTAAACAAGCGGTACACATGCGACATCTGCGATTTTGAATCAGGCACACGAAACTCGCCAGAACTGTCAAGTTGCCAGGGGGTTGGTTCAAAGTTAACAATAGTTAAGTACAAAAAACAAATTTTAAGTATGTTTTAAACTAAAAGCTTTATAACTCTGCACTGAATAGAGATAAAGCTTTTGTTATTTCAACAAAGTTTCATATTTTGATGATATCTACAACTTTGTAGAACAAATGTGGTCTCTATCTCTTCAAACAAAAAAGTTAGTGTTTTTATTTTTATCGTAGTAGGCTGTGACTAATTTTTGATACATTCACGTTATGGGAAACAATCTTACTAGTAAATGTTCTGAAGACATCTAATAGCTAAAATAAAAGATAAAGTCACCAGGAAAAAAGTTCCATTTCAGGCCCTTTTGGACCACTGTGCAATGGGAGGAGCTGAAGAGTTGCTTCCATAACACTTTTTCAGCCTTTATTCAACCATTCGCTACCATTGGAATTTGACAGACTGTGAACTGTGGTAAAATTGCCCTGCATCATGGCGGCTTGATTGGAATGAGAGGGGAATTTTTGTTTTCCTTATGCAATGAGATTTTTTTATGATTTCCCATTTGGCTTAGTTTTGAAATAAAGATTAAATTTTCTCACGAATTTTATTTTTGGTACCCAAAACTGAAAAAAAAGATCATTTCTCTCACACTTATTTCAAAAAAAAATCTTCGGTTGAGAGGCATGTTGGTCGCTTAAGATCGACAAATTTTCATCGCGCCTCAGACTTCATGATTGGTTCTGCGTACTGCGGCATGCGACCAACAAGCCGGAGGTTTGAAAGTCGGGGCAGTTGAAACGAGAAAAAAAAATAACACAGAGGGGAAAAAGTGGGTGCCAAACATCGGATACATGCTTGGCATCGCTCCTCAGATTTGCCCGTTCAGAGTAAGAGCGTGTATTTTTTTCGCTGAGCTCTCCCCAAACGGAGAATCTTTAAAAAATGCTCCGTTACCTCCAGAGCGACCAAGCGTCCACCCAAGTGTGGGCCAGCGAAGCAAGCAAACTGATGAAGTGCGTTCTCGGTGCAGATAAATTCGTTCGCACTCGGGCGAAAGTGCATCCAGCTTTCCACTGCCTGGATAGCTACCGTGGCCAGTAGTTCAACCTCCGCTGTTGAGGAGCCTCTCGCCAAGAGGACTACATCATCCGCAAATCCTACGAGTTCAGCTCCCGATGAGAGGCTCGTTCGTAGAAGTTCGTAGTAAGTGATGTTCCACAGAACCGGGCCAAGTATTGACCCCTGTGGAACACCCGCCGAAACCTCTTGTGTTCGCAAACCCTCGCCGGTCATATACTGCAGTTGGCGATTGTGGAAGTAACTTTCCACAAGCCTATACAGATATGCCGGAATCCTCATTTGGATGAGCGACGACGCAATCGCTGTCCAACTGACACTGTTGAAGACATTCTTCACATCCAGAATGACCACCGTGCAAAAGCGGAGCCTTCTCCTCTTGGTAAACCTGGCTCTGTCCGCTACCTCGATGACCGAGCGGATGGCATCTACTGTACTGCGTCCTCTACGGAAACCAAACTGTTTTCCCGAGAGTCCGCCCTCGCTTTCAGTGTGTCTCTGAAGTCAGTTCTGAATCACCTTCTTCAGGACCTTACCCGCTGTATCCAGTAGACAGTTCGGCCGATACGACGATGGGTCTCCTGGACGCAACGAGGCAAATTGATGGCGGTGTTCCAGTCAATCCGCGGCCACTTGGGCCTAGTCTTCTCGGGGGATTTGCCAACGTTTTCCGGAGGCTGATAGACTCAACACTATCATCGACTTCGGGACACAAGCTCAGGGTCTCTGCAACCACTTAGAAGCCGCGGATTTTAACGATCATCTGAACAATCCCTCGCCGCTAAAGAAGTAGGTGAGAAAGCTCCCGACCGAATACCAAATGCTTTGGGGAAGATACATCAGAACGGTCGAAGCCGTGGACTTACGAACGTTCGGAACCTTCATGGACGAAACTGTCGACGATGCATACGCTGTGACGTCTTACACCGGCGAATCGAAAGCCAGACAGTCGGAGCCTGAAAAGTCCAAGCCGGACCGGAGTTTTGTGCACAGTGACGTCGCGGGAAAGTTCGAGAAGCCGAAGGAGCGGAGTAGCTACCAAGGTGCAGCGGAGTTTAAGAAACGAGCTTTGTCGTGTGTCGTGTGCCAGAAAGAGGGGCATAAGTCCAGAGCAGAGTTCCGAAAATCAATCAAAACAAAGGCTGATGTCATGCTGAAGCAACTAGCAACGCGACCTACAACGCAACGTTCACACGACTAACCAGCTCTCATTTGATCTCCATGGAAATCGCGCAGACCTGTCATACTGGTCGCTTTGTATAGCGCGACCAATCTGATGCCAATGTGTTTTGTAGCGCGACTAGTAGGAAATCCAATAGGAATATTGTTTTTTTCTCGATTTGAAGCAGTGATTCCGGGTTTTAAGCACAATAGTACGAAGATCTGTCCGAACTTGTGATAATAAACTAAAAAATATCTTAATCGGCGAGAAAATTTTCATGAATTCTTAGTTCCGGCAAAAAACCAAGGAATTTTTGTCTGTTCAAATTTCGGCATTCTTGAAATCCGGGTCGTGATTTGATGAGTTTTTGATGGCTCCCGAAAGAAAGGAGACGATTGAAAGCATTATCAGATGTAGAGAAGTGATGATTTGTAGGGAATTTCAAAGCGACAGGTCGCGCCAGCATGACATACCAATGCGTTGCAACGCAATCTTATTGGAACGTTGCGTTGCGTTGCGTTGCTAGTTGTTTCAGTATGACATCAGCCAAATACTCAGGATGCGATTCCTGTTGGAAACATTCTGATTGTATAATGGGATAGCGCCTCTCGCAACTGCTTCGCCTGGCTGGTATGCAATCTCGATCAGCGCTCCAATCAGCTATGCAAAACAAGTTGCATCATTCAGAATATTCGGTTTTGCAAACATCGCATATCGGAGATGAATGAGATACAAACTGATCCATTCTGAATGTAGCTCACTCAGTATCTACCTGAATTATATAAAATTCAAAATTATTTTTTGCTGGACGAGAAAAATCAAACAGTTGTGCGGGACATCATAAATTCTCAGTAATTTTAACGTGACGGACGACAGTTTAATAAGAGAACTTGTAAAAATTGAAAAACACGGCGAAAGTGAACATCTTTCCCTCACAAACACAACTACAATTTGATTTTTATCATACTGATGTTAAAAAACGTTATAACAACAAATAAATTTATTAATTTGCTATGATTCAAATCAAACAAAATACGCTAATGATCGGTTTCATGTATCACTCACTCACTGCCTGATCCATTCACTCCTGATCGAATACCAACATAATTCGCCATATGCATTGCGCATTGGTGAGATTCCAATTTGATGATAGTGCTGCACTGTTTTGACAGCAAGCATCGTGCGATGTGATCTGTATTTTAGCGATGAATTGAACGATCGATGATCGGGTAGGTCCAGTAGCAATCAATAACGAAACCCGACCGCTGTACGTTCACGTGCGAAGTGCAATCAGAAACATTCATTGAAAATGAGTGATATTCGGAACACTGGTCCAGAGAATGTCGATCGTTCCAGAAGATATCCGTCGAGGACAGATGGCTTCGTATCCAGAATTTGGAAATTTATAAAACGTGCTTGTACAGTCATGGGACTCGTTCGTGTAGAAACAACACTCGCTGCGGTGGTTCCGCTCAAGGCGCGAGAGGGCGAAGTAGGAGATCCGACTGCGGTATGCACCCGCCTGGGCTGGTGTACGGTGGCAAGCGCGACGAGTCAACGCCAACTTTCAGTTATCACATTTGTGACTGTCAACATGATTCATCTTTAGACGAGGCAGTAAAGACTTAGGTATCTGACGCTCGAAGAAGTCGGATCGAAAGTTTTTACGCCAGTGCTGAATGACGAAGACACTCGAGCAACGAAAATCATGGAGGAGACTACGAAAAGAGTGGGCGATCGTTATAAGTCCGGCCTGCTTTAGAAGTACGACTTCGTAGAGTTTCCAGGCAGCTATTCAATGTGTCTGAGAAGACTCCAATGAATCGAAAGAAGAATGGGAAAAGAACCGGTGATGCGGGACAACATAGTGCGCCAGATCGAGGAATACCAGCAGAAAGACTACATGGTATCTTCCCCTCGGCGCGGTCAGCAATCCCAAGAAACCTGGTAAGGTGCGGCTCATCTGGGACGCTGCAGCCAAAGTCGACGGGGTGTCCTTAAACGCGATGCTGTTGAAAGGGCCCGACCAGTTGCCTGCTGTATTATTTCGGTTCTTCCAGTATCCGGAGACATCCGGGAGATGTACCACCAGGTACTAATTCGTGAAGATGACCGAAGCGCTGAACGGTTCCTGTGGCGGTCGAATCCGAACCAGCAGCCAGAGTTTTCGTCATGGACGTGGCAACGTTCGGGTCGACCAGTTCACCAGCGACGGCCCAATACGTTAAGAATGTCAACGCCCGATTGTTTGCCGATAAGTATCCTGCAGCCGTCGAAGAAGCAATCAGTGGTCATTGTGTCGATGACCATGTGACCAGTTTCCAGAGTGTGGCTGAGGCCAAAGAAGTTACGTCCCAGGTGAGGGCGATACATCAAGACGGTGGTTTCGAACTTCGTTAGTTCTGTTCGAACAGCGACGAGGTCATGCAGTTTCTTGGAGAGGTCAAGGCACATCCGGTGAAGAACATGTGCTCAACTAAGGGTAAAAATTCTGAACGTGTGCTTGGTATTTTGTGGGATACGGAACACGATGAGCTGCAGTTCCCAACGAAGATGACGGGAAGACATGGCGATATTAATCGCTACACAGAAGAAACCAACGAAACGACAGATACTCCGGTGTGTGATGACAATGTTCGATCCACTGGGTCTTCTAGCACCGTATCTGATTTTTGGCAAGATCATTATCCAGGAAGCCTGGCGCAAGGAGCTCGGCTGGAACAAAACGGTGGACGATGAAACGCACCAGCAGTGGCTGAACTTCCTGCTAAGAAGTTCCGACGGTGTCCGCCAGCCGCCTACCGAAGACGTGTACGACAACAAGTTGCTGGGGAATTCCTGGAGCTTACTGCAGAGACAGCTGAATACCTTTTGGAGACACTGACGAGGCGAACGAAATGGTTTAACGAGGTGAAGCCCGTTGAACCAAACGAGTTGGTTGTGTTAGTGGAGGATCGTAGGCGGAACGGATGGAAAATAGGGCGTGTCCTGAAGGTGATTACGAACCCAGACGGCAGGTGTCGCCAGGCGATTGTGCAGACGAGTGATGGGACGTTTCGTTGGCTGCTATCTCGTCTGGCTGTGTTGGAGGTACAAGATCGTGGAACGCGGACCCTAACCGGATTCCACCGGGGGGAAGATGTTTCCACAAAGGCAATTAGACCGTGAAATGAGGAGGGAGAAGTAAAAGAAGAGTTCAGTTGGTAGGAAGAAAAAAAAGCGCTTTGTTGATAGTTCGGAAGAGGGAAATATAGTAGTAGAGTGAACAATTTAGAAAAAAAGTTTGAAAGTTGATAGATAGGCAGTTAACGAAAGTGAAGTTTAAGCGGTTGTCGGTGAGCCGTAGTATCTTTTTCGAAAATTTCATGATATTTACGGCTTATGTTCTTTCGCTCTTTGATATCTCATGTTTCTCTAACTCTTTCCATCACATACGAAAATGTGATCATTTTCAGGTACAAAGATGTACCAAGCGATTTCATAACATCAGTATTGACCTAACCTGTATTTAGTAGGACAGATTCCCTTACGTCCAATCGGACCACATTATTGCCACATTATTGCTGTGCGGGTTTCGGATAGTTCGCTACAAGGCGATTTCGTACAAATTACGGTAACTGGTTTGTCAGATTTATTCCCTCCTCAGTACTAAATTGTTATTCCAAAATAGGATACGAAACGTTGTACCCGGTTAGCGAGGAAGTTTAGCCAAGAGTTTGCTCGGTTGACTGATTGTAAGTGTGGTTAGGTATAATTGAAACGTTATTTAAAACCTTTATATAATTTTAAATTTGAGGTTGTTTATACAGTCGAACACAATTCGCTCCGGCGGTTTTGGCTCTCGCTAATAGGAGTGGAGTTGGATGCGGATTTTACTTTTTTCGTGTTTCAAATGGATTTAATCTTTGGAAGATATCATTCGCCATATTTATCATTTTGTGTATCTCCGTACGAAGGCCGCAGAAGTTTACGAAGCGTAAGGCCATTTCAACTAGCTAATCGGATCCAGAACTACGTCAGAAACGAACCAATGTATCGAATGATGTCATTAATGCAAACGTCGATATTATTCAACTAAGCATGATTAGAGAACAAAACAAAAGTAGAATTGTGCAGTGCTCTCTTACAAATTAACAATTACTGTTACAGTAGTTATTAAGTGTAATTTATATTATACAATAAGATAAAGGGCTGAAGCCTAGGATCTACTCCATAAAACTAAAAAAACCCAAAGCTAGGGACAATCCCCTTGCCCGATCCGCATCCGATCCGGCCATTATGCCAATCGGTATACAATCGTATTTTTTGCAGATTATTCGGTGATGCAGACGATACTTTTAGACAACATTTAAAGCTTATTTACGACTTTTCATGTTTAGGGTCATTACTTTTTTTAATATTTTTTTTGAGAAGCTGATAAAATTTCAATGTGTTTGATGTGCTAATTCATGATTTCCGTTGAAAAATAACAGAGTTATGTAGCTTTGAAATATAGTTTTATTTTATTTACAAAAAAAAAACAAACCAAAGTTAGGAGAGATAGAATAATAATAATTATTATTATTAAGATTAGAGACACTTTATCATTTTCACGGCTTTCGTGTCTATCGTTCTACCAGCTTATCACAACTTATCATTAAGATTACAAAGTTGGATGAATTTCAAAACACAATTTTCCCTATCATTACAGTTGAAAAGAATTTCATAGATAGAGCCTTCCAATCCTCATAAGTCTCGGGCTTCGTTAAAACCTCGACATTGTACCAGTTTCCGATCCTAAATGCCACTATGACGCTTGGTATGAACCTGCCGATCGATAGTATGCATCTCACGGAAACGTTTGAGAACGCTGCACACGGTTGATTTGACCATTTTTAACAATTTCGCGATTTTTGAACCCGACCACGTCGGGTTTTTGACTTGAGTGTCCAAAATTAATTTTCGTCTCGCGGCTTCCATCACGTGTAACTTTTTTGGAACAAAACGAATCGTAATGAAATTTTCAGCACTGATAGAGGAAACATTTCCGAACAAAGTACTGTCAAAAAATTCTAGATCCGACAACTAGGAGCGCTTTGGTATAATAAACAGTGCGTCCAGATTTGTAGTGATCCATGCTTTAGCCAAAAGAGAACGGTATATCAAAGGATTGTATACCGATTGGCATAAAGTCATTTGGCATAAAGCCGTTTGGCATAAAAGTCGTTTGGCATAATGCCGTTTGCCATAATGGCCGTTTGGCATAATAGTCGTTTGGCATAATGGACGTTTGGCATAATGGTCATTTGGCATTATAGTCGTTTGGCATAAAATAATGCATTTTCTTTGGGCATGTGGCATGCGAACCGAACAAGGGGATTATTGTCCCTAGCATTGGATAAACCTAGGAATACGAGGCCTGAATAAAACTGGAAAGACGGGAATGTCCTAAAATTATGGATAAAAACTTCGAGAAAGCCTCCTCACGCTTCGCGTTCGAACTAAAATAATGTATGGGGGGGGGGGGGGGGGGGGGGGATTGTCCCTAGCTTTGGGTAAACCTAGAAACACGGAGCCTTCCTAGGGCTTTGAATAAACCTAGAAAGACGGTAAAGTGAAAAAAAAATGTATTTTAATTTTAAGCAACATTTTATATTACCTTATGAGTTTCAATATATTTATGCCAAACGACCATTATGCCAAACGGCCATTATGCCAAATGACCATTATGCCAAATGATTTTATGCCAAATGATTTTATGCCAAACGGCGTTATGCCAAATGACTTTAGGCCAAACGGCGTAGGACCATATCAAAGGACTGTCAGAAGTTGAGGCACTCAAGATTCAATAGTGCTACTTCTCCACAGCGTCTGTCCCAATATCGAAAACCAATTTAACCACACATCTTCTCAGTTGCTAGTGAAAACGCATATAGAAGCGCAACATACTTTCGGATCAAAATCAACTGTTACGGCATCAGCGAACGCGCCTTCGCTACCAAGAAGACCCCACCAACAACTGACGTCAATGCTGACTAAAGAGAAGCCTTCCGGTAAAGAAAAAAATAAACGTAGAAAGAAGACATACTAGTTTACAAACGGATCCTTGATTACACATGGTGGAACGTTTAGTGACATACGACAGTTAGTGTAGACGGTTTCATTTCTCCAAAATTGATTTATTTGCTAAAACTAGTGAACAACTATCTACAGTTTGTCATCACAGTTTGTATCACCATTCACTGTCGCAGTTCGATCATAAAGTCACTATCACAGCTTGTTACGAAAAGACCTTATACTTACGAATCTAAAACACCGATCAGTACACGATACTACCGTTGAGGACTTGAACCCCGGCAACAAGACCATTATATTTACCATAGCGCAGGCACTAAACGTTAAATTTAACAATCAAATAAATTGTTTAAATCTACGGAAGCCTTATATCTTGTCGCCGAATCGGGAACAAATTAAATTTAACGTTTAATCGGAATGTCGGAAACTGGCGTATCGAGTAGTCCGAAAAGGAGTAACGTTACTGATGGTGAAAGCTGCGGTCTTTGTCGAGGCGTTGATACCAGTAGAATGGTTCAATGTGACGAGTGCGACAAATGGTTCCACTACGACTGCGTGAATGTGGACGATAGCATCGAGCATAAGGACTGGAGTTGTAACTCTTGTGTGAGAAAATCTCTAGAGCGGGAAAAGAGCGTCTTGAAGGAACAAACGGAAGAACTTCGACGGAAGCAAGAGCTATGGAAACAGAGTCAGCAACAAATGCAGCCAGAACATACAGCTAAGCGGTCCGAAAAACCTGAAATGGAACAGCAGAAACCAGTAGAGTCCGGGCAAGAGCAGTTGCAATGGCATAAACACCAGCAGCCGAGTACTTCGCGAGAGCAGTATCCTGAAAGACATGAAATTAATCAACAATCACCGATAACAAACACTGGAGCAATTCCGAAACGCTTTAATCATCCATCAATCCCAGAAGTACAGCGGAAGCAACAGGGTGCGGAACCGTTGGCTAGTTCCACAGCTCGGATGGCAACGAATTCAAGGTGTAGCTATAAGTGTCCATCGAAGACTTCTAGGAAAAGAGTGAAAATACAAGAGTTTCAATCGAAGGCACTGAAAGCGAGGCAATCGTTAGAGAAAAGACAGTTGGAAGAATGTCTTGAACTTGAGCGGCAAATGCTAGAGCTGGAAGATTCTGATGCCGACACTACGACGGATATGGACAAAGTTCAAGAGTGGCTGGGCAGCACGGACATATTTGAGGAACCGAATTTGAAACCCGTAAATGAAACATTGTTACCTGGATACACCGAAACCCCTCCGAAAACAGGATCAGTGTTGAAGAACAATCAAATTATGCGGACTGAAAGACCAGATAATGAAATTCCAGTAACCTCTTTTCATTTACCTGCTTCGATGTCCACACCACACAGGAGTGAACTACCCCGGAATCTTCGAGATGAAAATAACGGTTACCGGAATGAACCATTAAACAACAGTAACTTAGCAGCACGACAAACAGTTAAAGATCTTCCTAGATTTGGAGGAGATCCGGAAGACTGGCCACGATTTATTGCGGCGTTTGAAAGAACCTCAAGAATGTGTGCTTTCAGGAACGACGAACTGCTTGACCGATTAGAAAGATGCTTATATGATCGGGCGTTCAGCGCCGTTAAGTGTCTTCTTTTGCACCCCGACAACGTTCCGATTGTCATAAACCGTTTGAAAACATTGTTTGGAAACCCAGATTCAATCGTGGATACTATGGTGAAACGGGTCAAACAAATGCCAATACCGGATGCCGACAAGTTGGAGACCATGATAGATTTCGGAGTGGCAGTTCAGAATTTGTGTGCTACTATCCAGGCATGTCGACTGGATGAATGCATGTACGACCTCACCTTGCTACAAGAACTTGTGGAAATGCTTCCAACACCGATAAAAATGAAATGGGCCTATCACCTACAAAAACACGGTGCCGCTACGCTACTAGAGTTTAATGGGTGGATCGGCAGAATGGTGGAAGCCTTCAGCAAGGTTACACGGCCACGGGTTTCGAGAAAAGGCCAAAGCAAACCGAAAAGAGACGAAGTTTTTTTACACGTACATACTGATGAACATTCAGAAGATACCATCCGGAGAACATGTCTGGCATGCAATGAAGACTGCAACAATCTGGAGCAGTGTAGACGGTTCCAGCTTATGACCATCGGAGCGCGCTGGTCACTGATTAAAGATAACAATATCTGTCGCAAATGCCTAACTAAGCATTCCAAGCCTTGCGAAAGAAAACCCTGCAACAAAAACGGATGCAACTTTCTACACCACTGTTTACTACACGACGACAAAAAACATAAAAGCTCATCGTCTATCGACAATCCTGCACAGAACGCTTCTTGTAATACGCATCATTGTCCGCTTGGAGGGGTCCTTCTAAAGTATATTCCGGTTACTCTACACGGCAAAGGGCGATCTATTTCTACGTTTGCGTTTTTTGATGGGGGCTCAACATGCACGTTGATGGAACACGACCTGTGGAAAGAACTGGATTTAAATGGTGAAAATTATCCCCTGTGTATCAACTGGACTGCTGGACATGGCCGATATAAAGCTGATTCGGTGAAATGCTCACTAGATATTGCTGGTTATCAACAAGGCGAAAGGTACCATCTCTCCAAAGTGCACACCGTTCAAAGTTTAGATCTCCCAGCCCAGTCAATGTCCGTAGATGACAAAACACTTCCGGTATCTTTCGAATATTCCCATTGAGTCCTATAGCAACATCAAGCCACAGATTCTTTTAGGCATGGATAACATACGCCTCGAATATCCATTGACCTCTAGAGAAGGGCTCGAAAATCAGCCCACGGCTGTTCTAACCCGTCTCGGTTGGGTGGTCTACGGACCTTGTTCAATAGATGAGCACAAGATTGGAACTGCGAAGGAAGCTTTCAGCTACCATATATGTCAGTGCGACGAGCTTTCAAAAGCAGTTACACTGAACGAAATCGGGCGATTAATTTTATAGGGTCATTACAATAATTGTTATCATTCATGGTCCGCATACAAGCTAACGATTTACTCCCCGCATAGATCGGTATTATATAATAACGATTTCCATTATCTTCTTCCCAAGACACACGAAAGATTATCTTTATAGTTTTGGATTATTAAAGTACGATTAAACTAATCTTTTTTTCATGGAATGGAATCGTTTGGACGCACTTTACGATACAGCAAACGGGTCGTTAAGTAGAGTAACCATTCATTTTTTTTTGCTTTTTTCTAAATTGAATTTAAGCTGAGAGCACCTGAACGATAGATGTAATCGTTATCTTATCATTTTTTAATGTTTTTATGACGATACTACGTATCTTTAAAAGATCTTTTTACGATTCTCAAAATAAAAGAAAATGTGTAATAATTTATTTTAGATAATTTTATTTCCTAATGTATGACATTCGATTATTATATTATTGCATTACAGATTTGATTACAAGATTTGTAAATGATTATTGAACATAATATGTGTTCGATAAGTTTTACATAAAATAAATATAATATTCTAGTGAGAGATGTGTTAGCTGTGGACTAGACTGCCCCTACTGAACTACTACTGAAATATATTACTGAAATAGTATATATACTCGCATAACAGTCCCATATGTGAAATACCACGGATGTAGTTACCTTACAAGGTTTTTTCGGTGAAATGGTTTTTGATTTATTGCTTTAAGTCATTTTAACAAGATGCAATTCACTTGATGTCGAATTATGCACGCTACACAGAAAATTTAACTACAGTTTTTGAAAGGCAGCCTAAGATAAAGATAAGAAGCCTAAGATAAGGATGGTCTTCCTATGAGAAAAATTATCAGAAACAACTAAAAACCATGATAAGATTCAACTTAAAATGTGGAATTCACGAACTACATTAACAAGTTCAGAAATGATCAAATTTAAGTCTTAGAAGGTAGCATGGTGAGCAAACCATATTCTGTATGGGACTGTTATGCGAGTAGATTTGACAAAGGTCTCGAATATGCTCGCATAACAGTCCCATAACAAACAAAAATGATGCTCCAGACCTTACCAGTTGCCAAATTTCGAAAAATTCAGATCCTGCGATTTATTATGACAACCTAGAACATATTCTATTAAACTATTTTTGTTTATGCTGAAAGCTGTGGTCTCAATTTAAAAATGTATTATAAAACAGAAAAAGCTGATTTTCTCGCTTGCTCGTTTTTGCATATGGGACTGTTATGAAAGTAGGGGCAGTACATGTTGTATAACTTTTCCTTAAAGCTTTTGATCTTTGGCTGTAGTAATTCTATTTGTGTTCATATTTCCCTATCTATATCCTGTTCTCTTCAAAAAGTGATGATCTAAAACTAAGCAAACAATTGTAAACACACAAGTTCAATTCTGTTTTTTTTTTTTGGTTCAAATAACCAATTTGTTTTCATCTTGGTTCCAAGAAATAATTGATATTTGCTGGTTGATCTATAAAGTTATGGACCTACTCAAGCGGCTTGAACAACGGAGTGTTAAACTAACGTAAAGTTAAAGTACCTACACTTAAAACCAAATAAATAAATCAATGCCAATTTAAAATTGTGTATCATCATTTATCATTCTCTTCTATCTGTCCCAGATTTCACTTATTGAATGATTCTTTAACGACACCGTAGATCAACTTTTGCGATACCCTGTGTTGAACTGAAGTTGTCCTTCGCCCTGCAATTTTATGCTGTGATAACCGTATTTTGGTGGATCGGGTGGATTATGCTCGAATGCTGGCTTCCGGAGATCGGTGCCAGCAGAGTCGTCTAACCTTCGTTGTACTACTCTTGACATTGGATAGAAAATTGAAATAATCTTGAGTCACAGACCCAATCAGATTCGACACCTTCGATGAGGACGGTGGATTGAACGCTACAATCTTCATCACATTTCCGATTCTAAAGCTTCTTGGCTCCCGCATGCAGGCTACTTGCGACGAAAATTGTACCGTAGTCTTTTCCATCCTCAATGACACCACCGCTTCTGGTAGAAATATGCTTGGTCACCGAGCGTTTCCTGGAAAACAAAAATGACGTTATTTTCAGTTGAAAATATAACTAAACAAAAAGCATTTTTACCCAGATCCTTTGCCCAGTACGACTGCATCCGGTTTCTCAGCTTGTGTTTAAGGTGATGACTGTTATTGGCCTTAGCCGGATGTATGACGTATGGAGTAGGATGTATGACACTGGGCGCCTCGGCTGACGCAATCGGTAAGTGGAGCAGATCACTATCTTTAACCATCCAGGGGCCTCGCTATCGGAGTAGTAGGTGGTAGTAGCTATCGAATGCTTCGATTGCCACCCCTCTCCCCTGGCCATTTTTCGCCAATCATTGATTTCTCCATTAGCCGTACCAGATGGGATCTCCGGATTCCAGCAGCGGTAGCAAGCTTCGGATATATTTCGTCGATTCAGCAACACCTTTTCCTTAAATAAAACAAAATAAGCACAAATCATAATATAAAAATTGAAACTCTTACCAATTTTATTTACAGCTTTCGGAGCCTGTTCTATCCGACACGATTCTTAAGATTCGGGTTACACGTCGGGGAATTCTCGTCGAAAAAGCGATTCGTTTTCTGGGATCCTGTGAAGATTCAGAGCTCCCGTGGATGAAGCGATTGATTCCGCATTTAATTTGTTTCTATGTAAACGTTACATGTTGATGGCCCTTCCACCGCAAAGCGGGTAGTGATGCAAGGGAAAGCTTTCGGCGGAAGTCTAATGCTGCATTTGGTGCTGCTGTTGCCACGAATGTCTCGACCGTCTCGACCGACAAATTCCTCTTCCGGACCATCAAACTGTGCACCTCAGGATTGTAGGGTTGGTATTACTGAAAAAAATAATTGGAACGATTAAAAACTAGTTAATGTAAAACAATATTGCTTGAAACTTACATATTAGCTGGGGATTTCCTAAATAAAACAGAGATTCCGCCGTCCGCTTTAGCAAAACCAAAACACGCGCCATTTTTATTTGCTTTGTTGACAGTGAAGACACACTCTGATACATTTTGAATTTTGTTTAAAGGATTATTACTGGTATCTTTCAAAAATATTTTTGTATCATTTCAAGCGAAGACACATGAAAAATGGAAAAATTAGTAAAAAATTATAAGATTTTAGGACGATTACTCGAATAGTCACCATTCATGTAATCAGAACAGAATAATATCAACGATAAGGTGTATGATATTTGATTATGCGGGTCACTAAAAAAGATCGGGAAATACAATAAATTTTACAGTTAGGTCCTAAAAGAGATTGACCCATTAAAATTTATAGGAAAATCCAATGAATCTCGCGAGCCACACTCGATCGGTAGAATGTATAAGAAAATCTAATAAATTATACAGTTTCGATTAATAATACATTATAAATTTGCTCAGAAGTTTTGTTCTTTTTTTGTGTCGCTGTTCAACTGAAATTGAAGTTGATTAATTTCAGCCCATCCGTACAAAAAAGTGAAGCTCAACAAATAGAACGGTATGTATTTTGTGTATTTTTAAAAGATGCCTGCGAATTTTTCTAATGATCAGAACAGTTTCTATTCAAGCAACATTTTCATATTTCTTTTTTTCAGAATATACAATTAAAAGCTAGCAGTACCAATATCAAAATGGACGCCTTAGATCCCCAAATGGTTTTTTCGTTTCCGGAAATTGGAATTCACGGAATCAACTCACCCATCAATGGCATATATTGACCGCGGAATTTCGAGTCTCTGCCCAAGCATCCAAATTCCCTTTAGAAGGGTCTGCTAACGAGAAGAAAGGTGAGATGATGTTAAACTTTGTTTTCAATATCTGAAATTAATTCATTCCTCTTGATTTCAGGTTTGTTTTTGTTATTACCAACTTTTCAAAACGAGGACCCCTTCAAGCCGGAAGTTTGGGTTTCGGATCATCACCATTCCACAGAGAACCATTCTAACATCAGTGCTAAACACCTTGCCTGTGCCATAGTTAAGTGATTAATTATTCTAAATTTGATAGCGGCTATGAAAGAAACAATAAAATTTTCAAAGTTAACAAAAATAAGCTGTATCCCACTTTTTTCGGTAATAAAATACGAAAAGAAATCATAAAAAGTAAAACCATAACACAAGACACCCCATCAATTTATATTTCATCATTTTGAACTGTAATTATTATAAACTTGACGTTCTATAACGTTCATTGGATTTTCTGATAAATTTTATTAAATACTAAAACCATGCAATTGTATTCGATGAGCAAACTCGTAAAAAGTATTAGATTTTCTATTAGTGCAAAAACACTAGAATTTCCGATATTGTTCATAGCCCGATTTCGATCAGTGTAGAGAATTTATTGCTACGGACAACATTGGTACACAGGCAAACGCAAAACGTCTCGTTTCGAAGGATGATGAACGAGCATTACAGATGCTAGAGTCGAATACAGTTCAGAAAGGAATGCGGTATGAAACCGGGTTACTATGGCGGTATGATGACGTACAACTACCGAGTAGTAAACCCATGGCTCTGAAACGCCATCAGTGCTTGCAAAGACGGATGAACCGGGAACCGGAATTGGCAAACGCGGTGTACCTGAAGCTTCAAGAATACGCTTCTAAAGATTACATCCGCAAGTTGTCCGCCGAAGAGGAATTCGAGCACACCGGCAAAACGTGGTATCTTCCCATCTACCCAGTTTTTAACCCGAACAAACCAGGGAAGCTAAGAATCGTCTGGGATGCTGCAGCTATGGTTCAAGGTGTTTCTTTAAATTCATATCTCCTTAAAGGACCTGATCAAGTTACACCACTGCCACATGTGCTCCATCGATTCTGCGAATACTTGTGGGCAGTCTCCGGTGACATTCGCGAAATGTTTCACCAGATCTTGATTCAGAACAGCGATCAGCACTGTCAAAGATTTCTGTGGAACGACGGAATACAGGGTGGAGATCCATCAACTTACGTCATGAACGTTATGACGTTCGGTGCAAGCTGCTCACCTAGTAGCGCACAGTTCGTCAAAAATTAAAATGCCGAACGATTTGTCGATCGACTTCCAGAGGCAGTCTTCGCTATTCGCTTCGGAACATACGTGGATGATATGCTGTTTAGCTTGGAATCAGAAAATGATGCCATTAAGCTAGCTAAAGATGTCCGAAGCATTCACGCAGAAGGAGGGTTCGAAATACGTGGATGGCTGTCAAATTCAAAAAAGTTATTAGCTGAATTGGGAGAGCGGGACGAAACCATAAAAAACATGAACCTGAACAGTAGCCTAGCCACGGAAAAGGTTCTCGGAATGTGGTGGGATACGAACAAAGATGTTTTCACGTTCAAAATCCCAAAACGGTGCAAACGGGAACTACTGCTTGGTCAAGAAGTCCCAACAAAACGCGAGGTTTTACGAGTCCTGATGTTGATTTATGACCCTCTTGGGCTGATTGCAAATTTCTTAATGTATCTCAAGGTTTTACTCCAAGAGATCTGGCGAGAGGGGACAAAATGGGATGACCCAATAAACCACCAACATTTTGCAAAATGGCAAACCTGGCTTAAAGTCCTTGAGCAAGTAGAAACAGTTTCGATACCACGGTGTTACAGGCGGACAACCACGCTATCAGAGAAAACACAGATCCAGCTGCATGTTTTTGTCGACGCTAGCGAAAAAGGATATGCTGCCGTGGCATATTTACGTTTTGAAACAGGCCAACACATCGAATGCGCATTTGTTACCGCCAAAACTCGCGTAGCCCCATTAAAATACGTATCAATTCCACGTCTTGAGCTCCAGGCGGCCGTGATTGGCGTCAGACTCGCCAACGACATCAGAGAAAGCCACAGAATTCCTATCAAAAATCTTTTTTTTTTTGGTCTGATTCAAGGGACGTGATTTGCTGGCTCAGGTCGGACCACCGAAAATATAGCAGGTACGTAGGCGCGAGAGTTAGTGAAATTCTTGAAAACACCGAACTTAATGAATGGAACTGGGTTCCTACAAAGATGAATGTAGCCGACGAAGGAACAAATGGCAGAAGATTCCAGAATTTACAGCGTGCATCCGATGGTTTAGAGGCCCAGAGTTTATCTGGAACAAACAAGAACAGTGGCCGCTGCAAACTCACCAGTATGAACTAACTACCACTGAAATGTTGCAATCCGTGAATGTACATACTATACAGGAACCCCTCATGAACTTCGCAAAGTTTTCTAAATGGTGGACCGTCGTGCGTGTCTATGCATTTGTTTTACGTTTCATTCGAAACTATCTGGCAAAATCGAAGCCTCAAAACCGCACAACTGGAGTCCTTAAACAAGTTGAACTTCGAGAAGCGGAGAATCACATATATAAACTCGTTCAAAGGGAAGTGTTTCCGGAAGAGATCGATATCCTATCAAAGCCCAATCGGATGGAAGCTCGAGTTTCCAAAAGCAGCTCACTCTATGGACTTTCACCCTTCCTGGATAATAATGGGATATTACACATGCGTGGGAGAATTGCGGCATGTAAATTCATTCCTCCTACAACCGCTCATCCAATCGTGTTACCCAAAGAACACCCAGTAACAGCACTTATCGTAATGTCTTGTCATGAGCACTATCGTCACACGAACCACGAAGCAGTCGTTAATGAGCTCAGGCAGAAGTATCAAATCCCAAAACTTCGAAGAGTATGTGAGAAACTGCGCAAAACGTGTCAATGGTGCAAAAATGTTAAGGCCCAACCGCAGCCTCCAATGATGGCAGACTTGCCACCAGCCCGACTTTCAGCGTATTCTAGGCCATTTTCGTACGTTGGCATTGATTATTTCGGCCCAATGCAGGTTACCATTGGAAGGCGAACTGAAAAACGATGGGGCGTACTCATTACATGCTTGGTAGTTAGAGCAGTACATATAGAGCTAGCTCACTCCCTTACATCTAGCTCTTGCATAATGGCGATACGAAACTTCATAGCCCGACGAGGAACTCCAATAGAGATCTTCAGTGACCGTGGCACATCGTGAACTGAACGAAGCACTTCGCCAGATGAATCACAATGAAGTTATGGAAGAGTTTACTACAGCTGATACCAAATGGTCGTTCCTACCACCAATCAGTCCTCACATGGGTGGGAGCTGGCAACGGCTAGTACAGTCGGTGAAGAAAATTCTTCAAAACATGCAGATTCCAAGGACTCCTACAGATGAAGTACTGAGAAACAGTCTGCTTGAAATTGAGCAGATCATCAACTCCCGTCCGCTCACGTACATGCCTATCGACAATGCAGTGAACGAAGCCCTGACCCCTAACCACTTTCTGCTCGGATCATCCAGCGGATCTAAACCTTTAGTCCCTTTCAACGACAGCATCGCAACGCTAAAGAACACATGGAAAACTTCACAACTCATTGCCAATTACTTTTGGAAACGATGGGTTCTCGAATATTTACCAACGATAAATCGACGAAGAAAATGGTTTCATCCAATTAAACCGATAGAAGTAGGCGAAAAGTGGCCCAAAGGACGAGTGATAAAAGTTAACGAGCGCAACGGACAAGTTCGAAGCGCAACCGTGAGAACCAGTTTTAAGGTTTACGAGCGCCCTGCTGTTAAATTGGCTATCCTGGACGTAGGCGCCACCGAGAGTAAGCAGCATACAAGTCCTGGCTTACTGGGGGGGAGTGTTACGGCATCAGCGAACGCGCCTCCGCTACCAAGAAGACCCCACCAACAACTGACGTCAATGCTGACTAAAGAGAAGCCTTCCGGTAAAGAAAAAAATAAACGTAGAAAGAAGACATACTAGTTTACAAACGGATCCTTGATTACACATGGTGGAACGTTTAGTGACATACGACAGTTAGTGTAGACGGTTTCATTTCTCCAAAATTGATTTATTTGCTAAAACTAGTGAACAACTATCTACAGTTTGTCATCACAGTTTGTATCACCATTCACTGTCGCAGTTCGATCATAAAGTCACTATCACAGCTTGTTACGAAAAGACCTTAGACTTACGAATCTAAAACACCGATCAGTACACGATACTACCGTTCAGGACTTGAACCCCGGCAACAAGACCATTATATTTACCATAGCGCAGGCACTAAACGTTAAATTTAAGAATCAAATAAATTGTTTAAATCTACAGAAGCCTTATATCTTGTCGCCGAATCGGGAACATCAACGGTCAAGCACATTGTGCTATTGTTGCTGCAAAGGCGAAGGTGGCCAGACTGCAGCATTTATCGATTTCTCGACTAGTGCTCTTGGCGGACGTTCCTGGTGCAACGAGAAGGTTTTTTTCTAGGCGGACTCGTTGACAGTCCTCTCGTGGATAGTAAGAGACCATCGAAAATACTAACAGTAGTAGTAGGAGTAACAAGTGCAAATTTCTAACTTTCTCAAAACTACAATTAATTAAAACTAGCTGACCCGGTAAACTTCGTTACTGTTACTCAGGCTAGCCTAGCCGAAGGCACTCTTTGCAGCGTGTTCGGTCGGATTGAAGAAACCATTAAAAGCCGAAAAAATATCTTCTACAATCTTTTTCTAAAAACTCATGTATAATTATCCTTTTAGTTTTGAGCTACCGCTTAAACATTGCTTCAAACCCCGGAACGATCGAGCAAAATGCTTCATCATCTCCATCCCCATCATACCACAATCTCAAGGAAGAATATCCTGTATGGCGCCTCCTGTTGGAAGCGACAAGCCAAACAAAATATTCATTAATACTCTAACGTTTTGTAATATAAGTGTTTTCCGTAACCTGAACTAATAGGTAATTGTAACTCTAGACTACGTTAAAGTTAATAAATTACAAATACTTGCCGTGACCCCAATTTCGGCCAGAGGTCGGACAGTCAGCGATTCATATGCCACTTGGAAACATTTACCAAAAAACCAGAAACACTGGTCTTCTTTCGGTTTTTTACTTTTCCTTCCTTTCACTGGAAGCTTCTTCATTCAGTGCCATCCCGGTTTTTAACGAACGGCAGAATCACTCACACCCGGCCAGTTACCAAATCCCACCCTCCTCTTTTCCCCCGATCAACCACACCATACACAGGAACAAGACAACCAAACGAACCGGCAACGATAGTTGCGAGAGCGTCCGGATATTTGTGTGGAGAAATCCCAACACTTTGCCTCTTCGGCCACACAATTGCCCCTACGGCCAAACTAGAAAAGCTTGTTATGCTGCTGTTGCTGATGGTTTCCTTAGTCTTCCTGCACCACGAAGATTTTTATCACACCGGTACCGGAAATTGACTCCCGGAACTTTACGGGATTTTGCACCGCTTAATGGCTAACAAATGGGCCGCAAGCTATTTCCTTTTTTTGATTTTCATACACAAATTCTTTTCTTTTTGGGTTCACTTTTTGTGCCCCTTGTGAGCCTTCCCGATCCCCCGAAAAGGAATAACCACGATCAACCTCGCGTGATACAATTCACTATAGCGACCAAAGCGGCCCAACAACCCGAGAACGATGGTCGCGCAAACACCGGTTTGACCGAAATACCGCACCAAGTCCCGAAGATACCAATAAAATAAATTTAACGGCTTCCGACGGAGTTCAAATTGGCCGCACTTGTCGTATAACTGAAAACATTACGAATTTCAAAATCAAAACAAACGTATGGAAAATATTTAGTACAGTTGCAGGATGGCATATCTGTACTAACTGATTTTAGAACATTTGCAGGATGGCATGGATTTATAAATCCATGCCATCCTGCAAATGTTCTAAAACTGCTAACGGGTACCCACGAAATGCAGCGAAAATTATGTAAAAAAAAGACTCTACCATGCGTCATTTAAGCCTAGTCCAGTGTAAGCGTGTGAGCAAGAATTTGTTTATTTAGTACGGATCGGTGTCATCCTGCAACGTCTGTCAGATTCGCAGCTGTTTTCGGAAATTTTGACTCCGGAGCGCTGCACGCGTCGACTCCGGCTTTCGGTACAACCCAGACGGAGACGAGCCATGGCCATGCTGCCAACACCACAATCAACAAGATTTTCGGTGGTTTGGAGGGAGCAGAACCAACACCGCACAAGTAGCAGCTGCAGATCCGGTTTTCGGGGGATTCGGAACGGCGCAACCTTAAAGGCGGGTTCGACTGGCTTCGAAGAATTCGGTGCGATAGCTACCATTTCGGCTGCAGGGGGTTCCGGGACAACGTCCGCCGCTTGGGTAATGCAATAAAAAAAATATAATTTTTATCTCATATTGCTAACGACGTCCTTTGTTTGTAGCTCCCGCTTTTGATGAAATCGGAGGATTCGGAAAGGGCAATCAGAAGCAGTTCGCTTCCGTTCCGGTTCGAGCATACTCATACTTTTACCAACACCGGTTTTGAAGAATTTAGTAGCTCCTTCGGAGCGGGAACTTTCGCGTAGCCACAACCGACTCTAAATTCTTGCATAAGAAGCTTTGGCCCAACCGATTTTCAATGTTGCGATCTTTGCTCATCGCTAGTTGGAATTATTTGCACGCCATGCACCATGCGCCATGAGACACACTTTACTCGCTCACGTCGACTCCGGCTTTCGGTACAACCCAGACGGTGACGAGCCATGGCCAGGCTGCCAACACCATAACCAACACGATTTTTGATGGTTTGGAGGGAGCAGAACCAACACAGCACAAGTAACAGCTGCAGATCTGGTTCTTGAAAGTTTCGGAACGGCTACAACCTCAAAGGCGGATACGGCTGGCTTCGAAGGATTTGGTGCGATAGCTGCAGCGGTATTCGGAGGTTTCGGGACAACGCCCGCCACTTGGGTAATGCATTAAAAAATTATTTTTTCCTCATATTGCTAACGACGCCCTTTGTTTGTAGCTCCCACTTTTGATGGAATCAGAGGATTCGGAAGGGACAATCAGAAGCAGTTCGCTTCAGTTCCCGTTCGAGCATACTGATACTTTTACCAACACCGGTTTTGAAGAATTTAGTAGCTCCTTAGAAGAGGATAGTAGCAACCGGCAAAAAATGGTTAAAAATCGTGCTAACGTTGTAGCATCAGCAGAAGCAACAACCGGATCTAATCCCGAAAAAAAAGAAGCTTTGTCCAACCGATTTTCATTGTTTCGATCATCGCTCTTCGTCAACTGGAATGATTTGCACGCCATGCTAGGCACCGAGAAAGCCTTTACTCGCCCACCAATGCGCCGGAGGACATCACAGCTAGTTATTATTTTTGTTGGTTCGAAACCAATGCTACCCGGCGAGGAAAACAAAACGAGCTTGGAATTTGACTCACCACGAGTTCATCCGCAAGATAAATAAAAGGTCAGCAGCTGCATTTTGTCATCAGTTTGAGTCAAATTTTCGGCAGTAAACTCAATCTTTGGAAGAAAACAAGAGTTAGATCATTATGTATGTTGAAGAAAATTCCATCCAACGATATAAAGCCTGTCACGGAAGTATCGAGCTGTATGAATCAACCGACAACAACTCATCTCGATTGTCAGTTGTCACTGTCGCTTTCGTCAGGGTTAGTTGAAAGTTGAAAGAATACCTCTACAATCCAACCAAAGAAATCGACACTCGAATGTGGCAAGAAGTCAAAACCGATAACCCTGATTCAAATCGAAAACATATTTCGCACACTGCACACTGAAGAGCACTTATTTTTTTTTTTAAACTGTGTACCGAAACTAGACAACATTACTAGGTACTTGAACAATTTCAGATATCACTTATTCAACTCTATTGTAAGACCAACACTTGAATGTGGTATTTTATGTTTTCAAAATCTATATTAAAGTTGGTAAATGGTGTCTGGGCAATGAAAGGCGACTTTATGGAAGTCGGTTGAAGCTTCCAATAATTTATAAAATGAACCGACATTCGAATAAAAAAAAGTAGATTCCTATTTGAACTTTAAAACTATATAAATAAAAAGATGAATATCACCCACGCTGAACATGTGTGCACATATGTATTGCAAAATATTCACAGCTCTTGTTTTCAGGGGATGGAAGGTAACAGATAGAAGGGTTTTGCAATGACTCAATAGTAAATTTAGGACTTCGAACGTATTTTTTCGGAAAGGAACACAAATCATTCCATTTACAGATTGATGGTGGTTATCTGAGCAGCTAACTGTTAATATGTTTCAATCGTTTTAATTGTTTGATGAACAAGCGAATTCAGGACCATTGCCGACGGGTGGGCAATCTAAAATAAAATTTGATTGTAATCGTCAATTCTAAACTTCTTATCATTGTTTGCTCAAAATTACAAAAAAGTTGATACCGGGAAAGAAAACTTAAGCAGCGCGTTTCGGGTGAAGAATTTCCAATTATACTAGTCTCTATTTTCTCGCTTCCTTTTCTCTTTTTTCTTCTTTAACTATTGACAAAACGAAAGATAGGAGGAAATTTCCGTTCCGTCTCTTTTCAAATTCAGCTCTCGATAACTTGTATTTCGATTTTCGATAGATATCAGACATAAGTTTGCGTTTTGCTTGCTAACATCCGGGCGGGATTGATGTTGCATTTTGCATACTTCATGTGTTTCATGGTATTCAGAAAGCTTGTAGGTAGCAATTGAAATCTCACCTCGTACTCTGGTGCGTACTGGAATAATTAGCAATCAAAGCATACGCTGGTTTTTACACAATATTACGCTAAGTATTTTTTTTTTTTCATATGGACTTAACTGACTAAACGTAATTTTTCTTTGTCAAATAGGTACATTGAAAAAGATGAACATCCCACGCTAATAAATTTCAGTAATTGTGTGAAAGCTAGATAATAATTATGAAATGTTTCGGTTGCAAAGTAAATGAAAAACTTAAAATATTCAAATTTCAGCTAACCAGCAGCTCAATATACTGATTATAAAAACTGTTCATAATCACTTTATAGAGTTGTAGGTAACCGAGGTAGACCGAGGCTAATACTGTCACAAATAGCAAATTTCACAAAAATAAATGTCTTACGAATGTCAGATAAATTAAAGATGTTAAAACTTAGGTGCCAACTTGAAGTTGTTTAAGTAGTAAATTGAACTCATTTGATTCTTGGAGTCTTTTCTTTTACAAAATTTGTTCCCAATGCTTTTCGTGTTAAGAAAATTTAAGATTAAGGTCTTTTCAGCCATCTGAAGTAGTTCTTCACTTTTTCTTTGGGATTTTCATTCATTGTAAGGTCCATAATAACGGCATTTTTATAACTTCAAAAGCTTTAAGTTGGCACCACAATTGTACTACAGTTTCAAAATTTGCTATATATTTTACATATTTAAAGATTTTTTTGGGAAAATTATAAAGAAAGATAGAACAGCAATCCGTCATTTTAGAAATAAAGTATACTATATATATAAGTATAGAATTCAATTTTAAATAGAAAACAGGATAAGGATTTAAAGGAATATTATATGGAACCTGCATTTTGTGAACCAGATGAAAAGAAATTCATATGATTAGTGCTTATCGTATGAATACACACTAGCTGATTCCTTCAACAGACTTGTCATAGTTTAATACTTTTTAAATTATGTATATCTACTTTAACATTTTACATTGTGAATGTGTTGTCAATCCTAGGCACCATTCTTTTGACCTGTGATCAAAATTGATGGCCTCGGTCAATCACGGAGCAGCAACCATTGGCGATGTGGAATTCCTTCTACTGAGCCACACCAGCGATCGTGGAACTCAAAATACTATAATTTATTGTTCTTCGAACAGTCCCATTAATCCTTCATTGCTATACTCAACTCAACTAAAAATACAAAGTTAGAGATATCTAACGGATTTATTGTCAATCAAATATATTTATAGTGGAAAAGCATTTTGGATTTCACGATTTAAAGTAGATGTGAGTAGTCAATCAAGCTAAGCTAAGCTAAGCTATGTACATCTACTTTAACATTTTACATTTTAGGTATAACAAGTATTACAAAATATTGACTTTATATCCATCTGAAAAGCTTTCATTCACTATTTAATACATATGTTCAAAGAATTTCTCATATATAGGTACATTTTGAATATTTATGGTGTAACTTTTCAATTGAAATTGTGGCCTTATCGTGCTCGTCTGTCATAATTGTATTTTGACTACGTATCTTATTTCTAATATTGATTATATTTTATATGTATTATACATATTGCACATACCTATTTTACATTACTTTATGTTTATTTGATTGTTGTTATATATTTATAAGGGGGAATGCATCTGGGGTTAATCTGAAGAGACTATTGCCAGTGGAGTGGAATACCAACCATTGTAGGTCTCTAAGGGTTGGATGCCTTTCCTCGACGAACCATCGGCTGTGGAAGCCCTAAAAGTCAATTCGGAGGCCAAGCCACACAGACATAGGCTGGACCTTGCTACCGATGGGGGAACCATATACATACATACATAACATAAAAGAGCTTTCATAAAATAAATTATACAAAGCTTTTGGAAACGATTTCATCACTATCTTAAACGGGATTCCTAGAAATACGATATCGGCTTGAAAAGCCTTCATTTCTTTCCGGGTTCCATAAATCTTCATATTCGTTTGCTTTCGATTCCCAGCAGATGATCCGTTGATATTTTACATTCCTGCAGATGTTTGTGTCAATGTTTTAGTTTTTTGCCAAAATACCAATAGCCACACCAACAGCCAGTTTTGTTACTGGAATATCCGCTTTCGCCAATTCTAGAGAGCCGGCACAAAATCTAGCCATCGACCAGGGACCTTTCGACCTCTGAAATTAAATTAAATGGATTGTGAACAAGAGATCGGATAGGCTTACTGCTAACAAACCTTTTTCTGCTAGTGCTCCTTAACGGGTTTCTCTCCTGCCAATTTGCCCAATCATTTCCCGGAGATTTGCTGATAAAGTTTGACTTAAAAAGAATTTTTTAAACGACAGTTTTTATTTTCGAACCGAAAGTACGTTGTGCACAGATTTGACGGGTTCTATGGATCTCCCAATTGCAAAAGTTATGAAAACGATAGCAAAGCAATTAAAAACAAAAACATTCGAGTGAAATGTACTAAATATGCCCGGACATGGCCTTAAACTAAATGCGCAGGATGGCACCGATTGTACTAAATATTTTTAGTACACTTCCAGGATAACTTATCCCCGGATAACTATTAGCCTCTGATTCGAACCAGAGAATTTTGAATGAAAACAGACCTATCGTGTGTAATTTTTTCTGAGGAATCGAATGAAGGCTGTTTTGGCCTCCGCACGCTTCAGAAAATGGAGTTATGGCTGTTTTTACCCTCAATTCCCCTATATTTTTCATTAATTTCAGAAAAAAGCTTATTCGAACTTAAAAATTTTGAACCAAATGGGTTGTATCTTTTGTGATTTTTTCCGAGAAATCGAATGAATGCTGTTTGAGCCCCCACACGCTTTGGAAAATGGAGTTATGGCTGTTTTACCCTAAATTCCCCTCAATTTTTCAAATTGTTAAGAAAAAGCATGTTCGGACTTGAAAATTTTGAATCTTTTGGGACGTATCTTGTGTGATTTTTTCCGAGGAATCCATTGGAGCCTGTTTGAGCCACCGCACGCGTTGGAAAATGGAGTTATGGCTGTTTTTACCCTCAATTCCCCTACAGTTTTCAATGGTTTAAGAAAAAATCATGTTCGGACTTTAAAATTTTGAACCAAATGGGTTGTATCTTATGTAATTTTTTCCAAGGAATCCAACGAAGCCTATTTGAGCCACCGCACGGATTAGAAACAGAAGTTATGGCTGTTTTACCCTCAATTTCCCTACATTTTTCAAATAGCTCAGAAAAATCATGTTCGGACTCGAAAATTTTGAACCAAATGGAACGTATCATGTGTGATTTTTTTCGGGGAATGCAACGAAGCCTATTTGACACACCGCACTCATCGGAAACATGAGTTATGGCTGTTTTACCCTCAATTCTCTTTCATTTTTTCAAAAAGTTCAAAAAAACCATGATCGGAATTGAAAATTTTGAGCTAAACGAGACTTATCTTATGCAATTTTTTCCGAGGAATCCAATGAAGCCTGCTTGAGCCACCGCACGCTTTGAAATAGTGAGTTATGGCTGTTTTTACCCTCGATTCCCCTACATTTTTCAATGATTTCAGAAAAATGTAGGGGAATCGAGGGTAAAAACAGCCATAACTCACTATTTCAAAGCGTGCGGTGGCTTAAACAGGCTCCATTGGATTCCTCGGAAAAAATTGCATAAGATAAGTCTCGTTTAGCTCAAAATTTTCAAGTCCGATCATGGTTTTTCTGAACTTTTTGAAAAAATGAAAGGGAATTGAGGGTAAAACAGCCATAACTCCTGTTTCCGATGTGTGCGGTGTGTCAAATAGGCTTCGTTGCATTCTCCGAAAAATAATAACACATGATACGTTCCATTTGGTTCAAAATTTTCAAGTCCGAACATGATTTTTCTGAGCTATTTGAAAAAATGTAGGGAAATTGAGGGTAAAACAGCCATAACTTCTGTTTTCAATCCGTGCGGTGGCTCAAATAGGCTTCGTTGGATTCCTTGGAAAAAATTACATAAGATACAACCCATTTGGTTCAAAATTTTAAAGTCCGAACATGATTTTTTCTTAAACCATTGAAAACTGTAGGGGAATTGAGGGTAAAAACAGCCATAACTCCATTTTCCAACGCGTGCGGTGGCTCAAACAGGCTCCATTGGATTCCTCGGAAAAAATCACACAAGATACGTCCCAAAAGGTTCAAAATTTTCAAGTCCGAACATGCTTTTTCTTAACAATTTGAAAATGTAGGGGAATTGAAGGTAAAACAGCCATAACATCATTTTCCGAAGCGTGCGGCGGCTCAAACAGCCTTCATTCGATTCCTCGAAAAAAACTTCACCAATTACTTTACTTTTGGTTCGTAATTATCTGGTCTCAACATGCTTTTTCTGAGCTATTTCAAAAATGTTGGGCAATTTAGGGTAAAACAGCCATAACTCCTGTTCCTAATCCGTGCGGTGGCTAAAATAGGCTTCGTTGGATTCCTCGGAAAAAATCACATAGGATTCATTCCATTTGGTTCAAATTTTTCAAGTCCGAACATGCTTTTTTCTTAAATCATTGAAAAATGTAGGGGAATTGAGGGTAAAAACAGCCATAACTTCATTTTCCGAAGCGTGCGGTGGCTCAAACAGCCTTTATTGGATTTCTCGGAAAAAATTACACAAGATACGTCCCAAAAGATTCAAAATTTTCAAGTCCGAACATGCTTTTTCTTAACAATTTGAAAAATTGAGGGGAATTTAGGGTAAAACAGCCATAACTCCATTTTCCAAAGCGTGCGGGGGCTCAAACAGCATTCATTCGATTTCTCGGAAAAAATCACACAAAATACAAGCCATTTGGTTCAAAATTTTCAAGTTCGAATAAGCTTTTTTCTGAAATAATTGAAAAATATAGGGGAAATGAGGGTAAAAACAGCCATAACTCCATTTTCTGAAGCGTGCGGAGGCCAAAACAGCCTTCATTCGATTCCTCAGAAAAAAATACACACGATAGGTCTGTTTTCATTCAAAATTCTCTGGTTCGAATCAGTGTTTTTCTGGAATGTTTACAAAATATAGGGGAATAAGGGGTTAAAAAGGCACTATATCTCCGTTCGTAAGCTTGTGCGGCGTTTGAAACTATGTCCAATCGATTCTCCGAAAATTTTTACAAAAGAAAAGTATATTTTCATAGATTTGGGTCATGTAGCACGAAAGATATTGAATTTCTTCGCGGTTTGTACACTTTTTTCCCCATTGTGCAATGTGTCAATGCTTAAAATGCTGTTCTCTTTCTAGCCACGAAATGATTAAACGTAAACCAAAAGACGAGAAGCGTGTTCAATCGCAGATTGACCCGGTTCGTGCCTATCAACAGGAGGTGTTGGAAACCCACAACCGTACAATCGAAACGACTCTATTTGAAAATGAACTGAACAAATTTCGCAAGGAGTTAAGCAAAGACTGCAAAAAGACCAAAATCAGTGATCAGAAGAAATCTATGCTTCTGATCGATCTGCCGAAGATCGATAACGGTTTTCTGTACGACAGTCTCACTGAGTGTGAAAAATTTACCAACGATTTCTACGAAAGCGCCATAGTGGGTACAGAAAGATTTCTCCAGGAAACTGGCGAAGAAAGACTGTTTCTGGAAAAAGAACCAGCAACGATTGAAGAGATCAAAGATGAAATCGTCGGATGTGAGACTGTTGATACTAATAACGTATTGAGCTCTGAAGAAAATCGCGAAAAGCAGCCAACTGAATCTGTTCAACCAGATGAACAAAAAGTTGTGAAAGAGGGGGAAGATGAAACCCGAATGGTTCGATTTGGCGACACTCAAGTAATAGCGTATCCTGCAGAAGAATCATCTTTTTCACTCGATGGTTCCGAGTACGAATTCGAGGATTATGAACTGTACTTGGAATCTTTAGATTCCGATTTGGACGAATTCGATGAAACAGAATTCTTGTCTTCCACTAATCCATCCGCCCGCAGTAACGAAGCACGTACACCAAATATTTCCAATACCGATTCAAGCGATGATTGCTTAACAATAACTCGTTCCGAATACTGTGGCGGATCGTCAAAAGAAAGTGCTGATTTCCAAAAAGAAAAACTTACCTATAACTACGACGAACCCGAGTTTGTGGAAGAAACAATCCTTCCATTGGAAGAGGGTGAACTAATAGTCGTAAAACGATGCGAATTAGAAGATAAGGATTATAGCAAACTGTGTGTTACAAATTACAAACCGGAGGATCTTAAGATAAACGATGACAAAATAGAAATTTCTGAGGAATCAAGAAAAGTTATAAGCGCAGCATTGCAGGAAGGATTTATGCAAAACTACGACCGTGCTTTGCAGAAGCAGTACTTTTTCAAATGGCTACAGTACACCATTCTGGAGAAAATTTCAAAAGGGACTGGAGTAATATCGACCCGAGAACAAAAGCTGAAACGTATTAATGATTTCATCAACAACATTCGTGCAGGCAAGAAAAAATCCGGCAAACCAAATGCGGCGACGGCACAAGCATTCACAGTCAAAAAGGACTACGAGCATCGGCTCAAAGTACAACAGGATATAATAGAACTACAAAAACTTAAACTGGAAAGACAAGAACGAATAATTACCGAACTGAAACTTTCCAAATTTTCGGAAGCTGCTAAAATCTCGAAGATGGAAATCCAAACTGAACTGCAAAAAGCTATGCGAACAGGAAACGTAAGACTTCGTGCCAAAGCTAAATGTATTCAGATTGTTGGAAACATTCGAAACGATACAACAGAAGAGGACGAACTGCGAAAGCTACAGGCGCAGGGTCTAATGATTCCCAAATTCCTGGCCAAAATGCAGCAACGAGCAGTAGAACGTAGTCAGCGTCATCAGGAAGCCAAAGAACGTCGGATGAAATTGGAGCGAGAACGCGAAGACAGCAAACAGGCAGCCGAGGAGGCGAAACGTTTAGAGGACGAGGAAGCACGCAAACGACGTTATCGTGAAATGCGCGAGAAACGCAAGCTAGAAAAACTACAAAAGATCATTCGCGAACAGGAACGACAAGCGTGGATAGCGAACAACCAAATTTCAAAGGAGTTTAGACTGCTTAAGTTGAAGCGGCTTGGAATGGGCGCATTCAAACTGCTCCTCGGAATAAGACGCGACAATGAGCGGCGTGCTTTGGCAGCCAAAAAGCGATACTACAAGAAGAAATACTTCCGTAAATGGTGGGGTTTAACGAATGCCGTTTGGGAAGGGAAAAAGCAAATAGCGGATTCGTATGCCAACGCAAAGATTATGTCCTTTGGCATGTTTTACTGGAAAGAGGTAAAAATGAAATGGTTTCTTATCTGGCTACAGGAAAAATAAATGGTCTGTATATTTTCATACACTTTCAGTACTGCCACGAACAACGCAAGAAAATGCAGGTTGCTATCGACTGGTGCGAGATGCGTGTAACGGAAAAAGTCATATCAATTTGGCTTAACCGCACGAAACAATCTCTCATTATCCTTCAAGGAAAGCTATCTCATGCTTCGGCTCATTACGAATGGTATGCACTCTATTTGAATGAAACAATGAATGAATGTTGATTTGTGATTCTTTTTTTTTCAACCTTCTCAAAACAGGCAATTAAAATGGAAGGTTTTTGAACGGTGGCAACGGCTGCACATTATTCTCAAGATTGAGAAGGAAACGGAACAACGTCGACAGAGATGGCGTATGAAAATCTGGGAACTTTTACCGGATTACAAACCCCTTGAGGAAGAAATTCAATAAGCGTGAACCGAGTAGTACGTATCTATTGCACTCTTCAGAAACATTGGTAGATTGATGAATTTTAAGACTGATGGTTTGAAAAAGGGAAAAAAAGAACATAAAGTTAAGCTTATTCCTAGCTTAATTTCTATTCGTTGTTCTACCCCTAGGAAAAACTTTCTTGTCAGCTGAGTTAACATTTCTAATCGGAGTAATTATTTAATTTGGCAAGTCACGTCAGAAAAAGCTTCAGTAACATTATATTAGTTTTTGCTAATTGTAGCGACATAATTAAAGGAAACTGAAATTTAACTTTCTCGACTGAAAAAAATAAACGATAAAGACTTATAGAAAATTAAAAATTGAATTGAAAAAACTATAAGTACTAAAACGAATGAGAGCGCACAAAGTCTGGTTTTTTAGAACGTTTTTAGAGCAAACTTACAACATATTGTTAGTGAGAAGAAAGCAATAAACATATTCTACGATGAATACAATCAAGGCTGTGATATTCATTTATACCCGAACACAAGCACATGAGAGCTGATAATGATCTCCTAAATCTAGTTTTATTTTTTACTTCAATGTCTATTTGAATAACTTTGCATGAAACTTTGACTGCTGATTTGATTTTAAGTTTGCATTATTTTTTGTTTGTTCTTTTGATTAATAAGTAGGTATCTTATACTTAAGTAAAAGTTGGGACTAAAACAATTGTTTGCAATAAAAGCTTGACAGTAATAAAGGCAGCAATGTTGCCAAAGTGGAACTAATTGGTGTTAAGATGTTGTAACGTAATAGTTCGATAACTATTTTCGCCTAGGATTAAAACTAACCTTTGGTTATTACTCAAAAACAGCACCTTGTGAATCACTATACTGTTTTCTCGTTATTAAAATTTCAACGCTATCCTCACGATTAATTATAAGTAATAGATTTAATACAAAACATTAAGATGATATAATATGGCTACGAGTGTTTGCACCATTAACCGTAAACTTCAATCAGTCTACTGTACCGCTTAGATTTAATTTCTTCTAACTTTTTTTACAGAGGAAAATTAAACCCTACGACGAATTTATATTCTCAATTTTTTTCTTAAATATGTTATCAGCAATCCACTGATACCAGTTTGTAATAGTTTTGTGTTATTTAGAAGTTAAAGAGATACTGGTACTAGTTTGTTTCAATGTCACTACCTATAAGTTGTATTTTTCTTCAAGATATTTTTTTAACTTGAAATATTGTTTTTAATCATTAGGATAATAGAATATAATTTGCAGAAGCAGGAAAAACATGAAACAGGAAACATAAATCAGATTCAACTGATACAATACATAGAAAAAACAATCAATTCGAAGGTAAGGATTCGTTTTGTTGTCTTTTCGTTATTGTTAGTTAGACTTTATCAAAATTGTTTTAAAAATGTTGCCTTGTGTTGTTCATATTTATACATACCTTTGTCACAGCAACGAAAGTTATTGTCCCATGCAGAACATTTTCCAGTTTACGAGGCAGTTGCGCCGGTTTACGTGCTCATCCCGCTGCCACTCGATACCGGTGCAGCCACGGGAAATAAAACATGACTGCCGAAGGACGTTGGGTTTGCGTTAATATGACGTGATTGAAAATGATCCTTCTTCTAATGACTTACCTGTTTCAGCAGCGAGATCAATATGAATACCGACATCATCAGTGCGTAAACCGCGCCAGTAAAACTAAGTGCAATACTGTAAAGAAAACGGAAACCATCATTAGCCGGGCAGGTGTAGGATGAAATTAGCTACATTTTCTAAGAATAGCTAGTTTAGGTACACCTATTTACTGTATGCATGTACCTATGTATAGTCATGAGGCCAAAATCTAAAATGTGTTATTTGTTCCCTAAACAAAGGCGTTTGATATAGCCCGTTTTTTATGTTCAATTTTTTTATCTTTTCGAAGGTATAAACTAAGGCGTTTTTCAACAGTATACAGAAACTAGTCCAACGCAGCCAGAATCACGAAATGGTTCGGATGGATGGATTATTTCCATGTCACGAAACCACATGATATTCAGAGAAACTAAACCTATCCTTATTACTTACTCGTACTGGAAGAAGATGTCAGTGCAATCATCGGGCAACATAACAGTAACTCCAAATACGGTGAAAATCGGAGTGGGATGGCAGACGGACGTCAGCGCTAGGTTGGCGAACAGCCACAGTGCCAACAGCGAGAAGACGCATCCACCGAGAAAGTATCTGTGGTTGGAACGGCCCACGCAACAGTTAAGCCAAACGCTGTGATGATCCTGCTTGATTATGCACGTTCCGCAAACCTTGCAGTGGTACGTCCGAGGAGGAACATATTTGCGACAAATTTGGCATGCCAATCGACCGTCGCTTTCATCCGAATCCTCACGATCCGAAATCAGTATGGACGTCTGTGAGTCGCCGTTGATCATCGATGAGGAATCTTCCTTGTATTGCACCTGGCAGATGTGGTTCATGGCTGCCCGTTGGTTAGTTTTGTAGAAGCAAAAAAATGACAAAGTCATCAGCAGGACAAATGCAACGTTTTCCTCCGGCAAAAGTTCCAACAGAGGAACGGCCAGTTCGAATAGTGCCACGAGATAGATGCCACTCCAGAACATCCATAGTGCGAAAAATTTGGTCCTAAGAAATAATTGATTAGTGAAAAGGTAATAGCTTCTATTCTTTGTGATCAATACTCACTTGGGTAAAACCCGACCGAGGAACCGTTTCAGGTAGGCCAACAATAGTGGTATCAATGCAAAAACGACCAAACAGCAGTAGAAGTCCAGAGCCGCAAGCAGCTGCAGACTGACGAGGAGTACCACCGGCAGGACATTGTCCACGGTGATCTGCTTTGCACCGCCCCGCCACGGAATGCGGAGTCGGTCCTGGAAAGTGAGCAGCATGCCCCGCTGCTTTTCCACCGGAACCGTACGACCAGAAATGAGACTATTCACGGGCAGGGTAGGAAATAAAATACGTCAGGACGGACACTTCAGCAGTACCACCATCGGCAGACAGCCGACGATAGAAAGAAGGATAAAAATCAATAACAAATGCGGTCAACTTTCTTCGTATTGCGACAGCGCTCGGGGTGCTCAATTTTTGTTGCATTCCATTTACATTGTTCATTTTAAAAGCGGAAAATTTCATTCAATGATGATTATAGTTTATTATAAGCAAATTAGCTGTAAAGTTTCAAAAACAAGTAACCCTTGTGCAAATATTATTTTCTCTATCCTTGTAGGTCAGAAAGATTGTTTCATCATGAGATTTTTCTGGTAATTTATTGCTGCAGGAAAAACAATTTACTGGTTTGGGCAACCCACCAACTAAAACGGTTTTTATCGATTGGAAAATTTAAAATAAATAATCCTTCACACCAATAAAAAATATTCATTCATTCCATTTCTATCGTTTCTATGATTTTCATTTTATTTATTCATTGAAATTTAAGTAGCCTTAAAAATGCATTTTGTTGTAAGATTGGTTTTGAATTCAGAATTATTCTTGTTAATATTTTTTTTTTTTTTAGGTTTGTTTTACAAAAATAAGGCACCCCGAACTGCATCATGAAAACGTACAACTACTCTCAAAGAAAGGATGTTGAATTTGAATGAAATCCAATATCGAACTGATATTTACCCACCAATACATTATCCTCAATCATATCATATCTAGCGTATCTAGAGATCGAATCAATGAATTGATGGATGAATGAATGAATGGTATCTACAGTCAACGACTTTTGATGGCCCTATCGGGCAGACATAAAATCGGTGATGGACACTTCCGCTCGAGGCAGGAAGCGCTATGATGATGGATAGCATGAATTGAAACTCTACTATAGCTAATCCCACTACCGCCTGCGGTGAAGCAATAATATATACATTGTCTTAAATGGTACGCGTGCGTGTCTATCCGTGAGAAAACAACCAAATTTGATGAAATAAGAACAAACGAATGATTGATTCCAAACAACGAAATCTAGGCCCATGAAGCGGTGACCTCGATTCAACATGGAATTAAACGCGCTTCACCCGCCAGTGGACAAACCTGTCGAAAGATTCGTCCACATCCACGCAGTTGCAGCAGCAAGCGAGTATGTGGTTCCTATCCCCGGTGTGATCAAAATATTCACAACAGCACAGTGGATCCGTATCGATTTCCGGCAGGAAATCCACGGACGCACTCTTGTGGTAAATGTCCTTCACGTCTCCCGGGTAGGAATTCATTGTACAGATTGGCAATTTTTCAATATACTATTAGCAAGATATCTCCATTAAGACCACTAAAAATAAAATACCTTATGCTAAATCACAAAACTTTCGCGTCGAAATACTCAAGGCGAGAACACAAATAAATGCACAGACAGCATGGACAGCACGATAGGAAAAAAAACTTCTGAAATCTCTGAAATTGAAAAAAGTTGACCTATATACGCTTAAAAAATTTCATAGTGAAGTTTAGAGTGTTAGTCCTATTGATCCAATGTGGTGGAAAGTGTACCTCATTGCTATTGATCAACAGAGATTGAGAAGCTTTTGCGAACAAGCAAAACATACTCCCAAACGTCAGAGATTTGAGGCACTTAGGATCAGAGGGGTGCAAGTGATTTTTTATCAAAACTGAGATAAACTGTTTTTTCGATAGATAAAGTATAGATTAACATTCTGTAGAAGACACAGGTCAAAAGAAAAATTATTTCGATATTTTTAAGCTATTTATAAAAAAACGTGTCAATGAAAATACTGTTTCGTTTGGTGTCAGAAGGATGCAAGTGCACTTGCACCCTTCTGACACCAAAGGATTATACTTTTAGGCTGATTTTATTAGAACGTATACATTTTTGTCAGTTGAAAACAACATCATCTAGCTCCGACTAGGATTTTCTACTGGTTCTGACCAGGATAATCCAAAGTCCTCAGATAGAGAAGTGATGAAAATAGATTCAGGTGTAACTTCGTCGGCATGGAAATCTCATTGTTATGTATACAAAAAATTCTAAAATATTTTTTTTATGGCAAATTTAGCCAATGCTAATAGGGATAAAAGGCAAACACAAAACGCACTTAACAATATTTTTTTGGCAAATATCTCTAAGAAAAATCTCTCGGATGAAAGCTCAGAGGATTCAGAGTTTTCGACAGGCTCTGATCATGATGTCACATACTACCCCACGGAACAAAATGCAACTTCGATGAGTCATTGCGACAGGTAGTTTATAAAAAATTACATAAAGTCTTTTAAGGAATATTTACATAACTGTTTAGGAAAGAGGCCTGGTATAATCAGACCAAAAAAAGAAAATTTAAACATCCACGGTTCTTCTGGAGAATCAGAAGTTGCTGCTGCTGAAGTTGCTACCGAGAATGAGTCCATTCCTGGAGAGTCAACTGGCCATTCATCAAGACCCCAAAAACGCCAACGAAATCAGGCAGTCTAGAAACTCATCTTGCGAAAAAAGCTACGAAACCAAGGGGAAGCGTACGTTGGTTCTACCGGAAAAAGCGACCAGCTAAACAGTTAACTCCAATGAATGAACACATATGCAGGTATTCTTGTGTATCCATTAAGGAAAAAGAGAGATTGAAAGTTTTCAACAAATTCTGCATTATGAGTTGCATAGAAATTTGAAGCTCGGAAACGCAGAAAATTAAATTTGTAAACAAAATCAAAACATCTGGTATAATACTGAAAATACTCGTTACATACAGGTTCCAAAAGGATGCTATCATATTGTTTGGAGTCAGAGGGGTGCAAGTGACATTCTTGGGATCAGAAAGGTGCAAGTGAAAAATATCAATAAAAGTAGTTCACCGTTTTAACATAAATATCGCAAAAACTTTGGTTTTTCTTTCAGAATCGTTCATTTGAGACCTCATGAGACACACTCCATCGAAAATTTAGTAGGAAAATTGATTCGATAATTTTGATTTAGAAAAAAAACTTTGAGGCCCGTTTTCTCAAAATCATCATTTCGGCACTTGCACCCCTCTGATCCTAAGCGCCTCATTTATCTGTCAAAGCGAATTCCACCCGTTTTTAAACCTGTATCATGTATTGAAAAAAATATGTCGGTATCGATTTTTGAAAAGGGCATCTGTTTAAGAGATAAACGCATTCAAAGTTTTATAAAATATAACTTTGAATGAAGCAAAATTTAAAAAAATGAGAATTGAGAAATGAGGTGTCTTTTCCTTCGTGCGTTCGCCAAACAAAGGAAAATTTCTTTGAATCTGGAACAAATGCAAATTTTTTTGTTTCCCATCGGTTTTCCTTGTGTTCTTATTTTTTCGATCAGCGATGAGATAGGTTTCTGCTTCATGTAACTTAAGTTAAAGGATGGGTTTTATTGAAAATAATGTTGCTATTCGCTCATATCGTGTCGAATGTTTTATGACTAATTTCACATTCCACCGTGACGTGAAATCGCTTTTCCGGACTTTTCTGAACTGTTATCATTCTAAAAGTCAACCAATTTATTTGAAAATGAAAAAAAATTGTAGCAAATGATCACAAATTAAGTTTCGTTTAAAATGAATATAATTTGGTAATTAAAAAATTGAAGTTGTTTTTGCTATGATCGATTACTTTTGTGACATGAATTTACGCTAGAATTGACCATTTTTGACTTCGGTACATACAACTTTGATTTCCTGTTCTCTCTGTGGAAATAGAATATTGCGATGTCGCGGTGTCTTCAAATGAGTTGTAGAAAAAACAATAGTTCACAATTTTATGTGCTTAACTTCTCGATTGAACAACAACTATTCTTCATAGCCTTCAAATTATATTTTGTTGTTCCGACTTTTAAAATTATAAATTTTCAGTGATGGGCTTGTGATATAGCTCAGTTGGCAAGTCTGTTGTCTTCTTGTAACCGTTCGTTACTTTTGTAAATGTGACTCTCACAAAATTGACTTATCCCTGTCCTATTAAGTGAACCCTACAACAGTTATCCAAACAGATCAAAACCTTGACCGACTGCCATCCCGTCCCAAGATCTCACATCGTCTTCTCAGGGGAAATCCATAGGCGTCGTGTGTTTTCGGAGCCCAGGCGGGGAAGTGTGGTCACCCAGAAAACAACACACTAGTATTGTTTGTGTTACCGTAAATGTATGTGTGTTGGTTGGATGTAGAAAATTCCACTTAGCGCTTTAGCGGCTATCCGCTTCCTGTCCTTTCTGTTCGTGATCGCCTGAGGGAGCAGTTGTGCGCGACTTGAGTTTTTCAAAGTAAAACGTAACTAATAGGAAGTGTAAAAACGTTACTTAAAATCTACTTTACATTACAGCAAAAAACAGTGCGAAAAACAAAAACAACACGTTAAAAGCAAAGCTAAATTATGTTAAATTTGCTTTGTTAGTACGGTTAGTAATAGTTCTGAAAATTAAATGAACATGCGTTTGACAAAAGAATTAAAACCACATTTATATTACATATAACGTGTTAAAAGAAAGTGACAAAGGCATAAACAACTGCTAAAACGACATTAAAACGAAGCACATTGTAAAACTGCAGATAAAAGGTAAAATGTTATCTAAAAATATGTATTTGTTAAAAAGACTGAACCACATGTAAAAACAAAACCAATGTAAACATTGACGTGCACACTATTTTTAATACCCTTGCGTAGGTCCACAAGGGCCTTTTTCTGTTTGGCTGGTTCTTACGAACCACACTATAATCATCCCCAGGCAACCAACAGTTCCGGACAGAAAACACCGTTCGAGACCGGAGTCGAGCAAGCATTTGGTATCGACTCGAACATAACCTCGTCTTGTATCGGTCAGTATCAAAACAACATCTTTTGGCCAGACACTGGTGCCGAAAGATCAACGAGCAGCAAGCAGGTCAGCATGCTTTATTTCCGGCCGTTCCCAACTATGCTAGCACCGCCAAGTATTGGGGCGGTATTTTGCATGTCAGTCGTCCCCAGCCAGGTGATTCCGTTACTGGCTGAGACGGTGAATAACAAGCCGACAGAGGAATCGTAGCCGCGCTGCGATCAACAAACGCCGAGGAAGAAACAAAGCCGCAAGTATATAGTGTGTGATGTCATGCCAGGGCCCATCCGTAAATAAAATTAAGCATTATTGTAATCGCAGCTAATTAGTGTGTAATTGTAGAAATCCGTAATCGATTTACACTTCCGGGATTCGTTAAAGTTTCGAACCAAAATGGTTATCAAATCTCTCTCTAGGGTGGTCCGCTCAGTGATTCACAGGTTGCGTTGTTTATCATATTTTGAATTTCCGACTCTGGTTGATAGCATGAGAGGTACCCACCCGTTTCGGCACCTCTGAAAAACATGTTAGCTGTAATTGGAATCCCTTGCGTGAGGTTACTCCAGAAGACGGTGTAACGTAGTGAATTTCCCTGTAACGACCCTGAGTCCCACCATAATCTCTCCTTCCCATGTTCCCACCCACTGAGTGTAGCTGTCCGCGAGTTACATTCTGAGCCGATGTCCACGAGTTCGAGCCCAAGAGTAAACATCGAACACAGTTGTACCGGATAAGTTTTTCAATAACGATCCGCCAACTGCAACGTTGATAAAGTCGCGAATGCCATAAAGATGGTAAAACGACTATAATCGAAACAAAAAAAAATAAATTTTCAGTATTTTTACCTAACATTTAGCACTTGAATAGCATCATATTCAGGGATCATACGTTAAAACTTAACTACTGTTTCTCACAGTCTTAATTTAAAGATTTACCAGTGTTTTTTGGTTTCAAAACGTATTAAAAAAATTTCCAGAACAAATTTATCCATATATTTTAATAAATTACCACTTTTTTCAACAAAAAAATTGATTTTCAAAATTATATAAAACATGTTAAAACATTTTTTTTCTCTTTTTCCCGTTTGTTTTATGTGATTTGAATCATCAGAATTATAGACAAGTTTGGAGTTTTTTAATACGCGAACGAATAAAATCAATTTTGAGCGGTACAAGCGCGTGGAATGTGTCATTAATGTAAATAAGTTGGATTTGCATATTTTTAAGGGTTATCAGCGAAAGAATAAAAATAGGATGTAAAAAATACTTTTTAAATTTCAGAAGCCTTTTTTTTTTTGATTCGGTGTTTCTGTTGCATTTGACGTAATGAAAGTTCACGCGAGAAATATAATCAATTTCCTATTTAACTGTATCTTATCATTTTACTAATAGTGTGCCTAAACTACTAACAAGATGCCACGATAAGTAAATATAGCTATTCCGTGATAGTTAAATACGTGGAATTTTTTTGCATATAAGAAATCAAGAATTCCTGAAAAAATCTTATTTTGAATCAAAATTTTGTATAGTATAGTTGTATGAGTTGAAAAGGGTGAGAATGATTGAGTTTACGTACCGCAGCCACTAGTCTGTTCAATGAAACCTAGTTGAAACGGGTCGAAACAAGTAGAAATGGATTGACAGTTGATCACTTGTCTCTTTCCAATTGACTTCGATCGTATTTCTACCAGGTCGGAATTAATCATGCTGCCGAGCTGGATTGGTTTCGACTAATTCTACTTGTTCCATTGAACAACGACCTGACTAGTTTCGACCAAAACATTGGCTCGTTGAACATCTACCAGTTGACAGAAACTAGTTGAAACCGATTTTTACCATCCGTACGAAGCTCACATCGGAGAAGAATTCTACGTTCTTGTTTAGGTAGCCTAACAGTGAAGAATGTTTTGCGTGTAGAAAGGTCAACTTTGGTCGTCTGTTGCTCCATAGGCATACATCACTGTCACATGCGTGTGGAACCCATGCAGCAGCGTAGCCACCCGTCCGCCACGTTTAGACGGTTTTAGGACTGCAAAGCCGCTACTCGTGCCTCCATCGAGCTCCGTAGTGCTCTGGTTTCAGTGGAAATTTCAGCTGAAAAAGGATTTCATCATCCGCAGAGAAAGTGTAAACTAGCATCACCATGGTTCTGGATTTGGATTTGTTCCGCAGCGATAAGGGCCACGACCCAGCAAAAGTCAAAGCTAACCAGGAATTACGCTTCAAGGATGTTGGTTTGGTTGAGACGGTCATCGAGCAGGATGGCGAGTGGCGTAAGTGTCGTTTCAATGCGGACAATTTCAACAAACTCAAGAATCTCTGCAGCAAGGAAATCGGCGAAAAGATGAAGAAAAAAGAACCACAAGGTGCAGAAGATGAAGCTGTACCGAAAGAAGTGGCCGACGATTTGCTAGCATTGAAGAGTGAGGATCTGAAAAAGTTGACCGTCAATCAGATCAAAAAAGTTCGTGGATTGATAGACGATGCCGTAGTGGAGAACGAGAAAAAGTTGAATGAGGCAGAAAGTAGGAGGAATACGGCCCTTCGTGAGGTTGGCAATCATCTGCACGAAAGTGTCCCGGTGAGCAACGATGAGGACGAAAACAAAGTCGAATGTACATTCGGAGACTGTGAAGCTCGTCGAAAATACTCTCACGTTGACCTAATTGTTATGATCGACGGTATGAACGGGGAAAAGGGTGCTATCGTTTCCGGTGGTCGCGGATATTTCTTGACAGGACCTGCGGTGTTTTTGGAACAAGCTTTGATCCAGCACTCTCTTCACTTGTTGTACGGAAAAGGATACACCCCTTTGTATACTCCATTCTTCATGCGCAAAGAGGTGATGCAAGAAGTAGCTCAGCTGTCCCAATTCGATGAGGAACTTTACAAGGTCGTGGGAAAAGGTAGCGAAAAGGCTGAAGAAGGAAGCGCTGATGAGAAATATTTGATTGCCACTTCTGAGCAACCGATAGCAGCCTACCACCGTGATGAGTGGATTCCGGAGGCCTCTCTTCCTATCAAATACGCCGGATTGTCCACTTGCTTCCGGCAAGAAGTTGGATCTCATGGGCGAGACACTCGAGGCATCTTCCGAGTGCATCAGTTTGAAAAAGTGGAACAATTCGTGCTCACCTCTCCCCACGACAATAAATCCTGGGAAATGATGGACGAAATGATCGGTAACGCCGAGCAGTTTTGTCAATCTTTGGGTATTCCTTACCGCGTCGTTAACATCGTTTCCGGTGCGCTGAACCACGCCGCATCGAAAAAACTTGATCTTGAAGCTTGGTTTGCCGGTTCCGGTGCATTCAGGGAGCTGGTCTCCTGCAGCAACTGTTTGGATTACCAGGCTCGCAGACTGTTGGTTCGCTACGGCCAAACGAAAAAAATGAACGCCGCTGTCGATTACGTCCACATGCTGAATGCTACCATGTGTGCCACCACCCGCGTTATTTGCGCTATACTCGAAACGCATCAAACAGAAACCGGTGTTAAGGTAGATTTGTTTTTTTTCTGTTTGAATCTATTTTGACCTATAATATTTCCACAGGTACCTGAACCTTTGAAAAAATACATGCCAGAGATGTACCAGGACGAGATTCCTTTCGTCAAACCAGCGCCTATTGAGGTGGAAGCAGCGGCTGCGGCCGCCAAGAAAGACAAGAAAGGAGGTAAAAAGGAAACGGCAGCTGCTTAGAGTTAGATGCCCTCATCAACGTCAAACTGCGTGGTTCTAGATTTTTCTATTGATCATAGCATCAAGCATTTACTGTCGGCTTAGATAATCGAAAACCGGTAATTTATTGTAGACTGTTTATCATTTTATACATGCTGAAGCCAGTAATTGATGAACGACCTCGTTCATAAGTAAATTCGTCTATAAGAATTTCCTTGGACATAATTTCACGGAAAATTTAATCAAATTAGATATCAATTCGATTTCGAAATTTAAGGCATGATTTTCAATTCAGCTTCAAAGAAACCATTACCATCTCAACTCCATCTAGTAAAAAAAAAACAAAGTGCTAAATTGTTATAACTCTTTTTCAAAATAAACACCTCAGCTAAAAGATCAAAAAGGCTTATGCAAGCTTGATAACTTATTGCATTCGAAGCGAACATACATAAGATTGTTTTTATTGTATGAACGTATCCCAACTCCCAATCAACTGTTGTTATTTCTAACCTTAACAGAATAAGAATAAAAAACAATTCCAACGTATCTGATTAAAGCTAAACCAAAAACGATCGCAGTACAGGTATGGGATTGTATTTTATCAAAGCTTGATCTGAGCGTTTTGGAGAATAAAACGTAGAATTTTATAATTGCAGATTGGCATACTGTATAGGGAAAGATTTCATTAATAATTTGGTTGCATGTGAGTGGTGCATTCGGAATGTTTTAGGGAATTCAAACATGAGAATGTATTCTCACAGATAAGCGGACACGTTGATCAGTCATTTGCAGAATGGTTGTAATCATAAATCTACCGCAGGCGAATTAATAGGTTTAAAACATATAGAATGGAAAATTCTCGCACTGCGCTCAAAGGAAAATATGTAGTAAGGTTACAACTCACTTACTTGTGGGTTCGCCTTGTGAACTTGTCAGTTTCTGTATCACTCGTCCATTTGTTCGTTTAGCTGCGCCAGTAATGCTGCTCGCTGTGATTCCAGTTCCGACTCTGAAAGTGCGCCGTCATCTTCCGGCAGTTTGGGCGAACCGGGTGAGCTACCTTCAAGTCCAGGTGACCGATAACGACCGCCGCTACCGCTGCCTTTGCTCAACGATCTGGAACGGCGCTTATCCTTCTTTTTCTTGTCTTTCTTTTTCTACAAAAGTAACAGTATGTTAATAAATTGGTAAAAAAAAATTAAAATATTCATTATCAACTACCTTCTTGCGCTCGATTTCTGGCGACGGTGTCCTGGACGATGCCCCGTTCTTCGTCTCTAACGCCAGCAAGGAGGCTTCTTCGTATGCAGGGGAAAGCGAATGCTTCCGGTGCTTCTTCTTCTTCTTTTTCTTCCGGTCCCGTTCACTTTGTTGACCTTCGCTTTCCGATTCAGAAGTTTTGGAACGGGATCGAGATCTTGATTTGCGCTTTTTCTTTGACACTTTCTCATACTCTGGTTCCGACATTTCGGATTCCTGTAATTGAAGAAAGTTAAATTAACACCTTTTTATGATGTGAACCTAGTACTTTCAAGAAGAAAACATACCGATTTCGACGAGGACCGAGATTTCTTTTTGTGCTTCCGATTTTTCTTCGACTTTTTCGATCTTGAATGATGATGACTGCAGGAATCTTCCGCTTCCTTGACAAATTCTTCCCAAAGCCGCTCGACTTTGTCCTCCTTCTCGTACAGCTCGTAAACGTCTGTATCCATGACCAAACGCTGAGCAATTTCCCAACTGTCGCCAGCAGACAAACCAGCCTCGATCCATATTCCCTTGAGCTCGTTTTCCATCTTACGAATTCGACGAGTTTCCTCTTTGAGTCGTTCTTTCTCGGCAGCTTCCGCCTTCTCTAGTAATGAATTGTACGTCAATTTGACGTTGCCAGCATCCAAGGTAGCCGAACGTTTGTCTTCGCAAACGATGGTAGCAAAGTCTTCAAACGTGGTAACCGATTGGACGAAGAATTCTTTCTCTCGGAGGATTTCTTTGATAATCTTTTTCTCGTCATGGAACCGTGCTTTCAGATTCTCGACATAGAATTTGAACAAATCCAATGGGGTGGAACCGATTTGCCCAAGCATTGCAGAGAATCTTAAATCGGCAGAAATGATTGGATACAGCTCAACCCACAGGGACATCGATGTGAGCTTTCCTTCCTCGTGAAGACCGTCTAGTAATGCCAGAAACTGGTCTCGGTTTTTACGCTGTTGACGTTTTTGGCGCTTTTTTTCACGCTCCTTTTCTTCGTCTTCTTCACGTTCCAATGCGCGAATGTGCTCTTCAAAGACAATCAGAGCATCTTCCTTGTCCATACCCAAAAGGTTTACATCATTTTTGAAAGAATCATTTTCCAGCAGCATTACCTGTGCTTCTGACCACGTGGTCTGGTGAGAAACGGACGTCATAGCTTCAAGCAATTCTCCCAATACTCGCATATTACGTTTCTTTAAAACACGAGCCTCTTCTTTCTCGCGCTTAGCAAGGTTGAATATACAATCTTCATAGATATCTCTACGGTCTTGTTCCGGCACGGTTTTCCAAACATCCATGTTAGCAAACAGCTCGTCGCATCTATAATACTTCATAGTTGAATTCATTTTGTCCGAAGTCATGAGGAATTTTTCCAGCTCTTCTTTAGAACGTTTCAGCTTATTGCGTTGCTCTTCTTTCTCGTCTTTTTGTTTCTGCGTCTTGTACGCATTAAATGCTTGCTTCTTTTCCTGAAGCTTCTTAAATATATTAAACTTCGGATCTTTCTGCACAATTTTAACACATTGCTCCCAACTCGAACTGGAGGGAATATTCTTCTCTTTGAGGAATTCTTTAAAAGCTTCAATTGCCTCCTTCTTATCCTTGAATTCTACTACCGGTTCCTCCTCTGTCGGTACAGGTTCTTCCTCTTCCTTTTTAGGGGCAGGATCCTCGGGAACTTCAATGGCCGCCAGCGTCGCTGCCATGGCCTGATCCAAAGCTGAAGACGAATTCTCTGCCGACCCCGGAGTAACACCGGATAAGGACGTAAGCGAATCGCTTGCGGCGGCCAGTGCCGGTGATACAACTGGTAGAACAACCGGGGGAATCAACATTGGAATCGCACCAACTGAAGCAGCGGCAACTGTTTTCATAGCAACTGCCTTAGCCGCTTCCCCAGCAGCCCGTTCGGCGTCGACTTTCTCCTTCAGCTCAACATACTCCGGTGGAGCTACCCATTGCGATTCCTTGGTGTTAACGTTGTGGTAATACACCTTTCCTGTAAATGGAAGATTTTTAATACCAGACAAGAAACAAGTGGTTCTAACGGTAAACTATGTAAAAAAAAATCAATTACCTTGATCGGAGCGATACTCTTTCCAGGGACACTGGGATAGCAACTTTTCGGCTGGCGATTTAAGTTCGTCGGGCTTTTCCCAGGAGCTTTGCTTGGTAACACTGTTATAGAAGTAGGTTCGTCCATCCGGGGCCTTATGTTCCGTCCATTCGCTGACCACCGACGGAACCACCATTGGCAGTATCGTAGGCATGGCGCCGTGATCTGGTCCACTGGCTCCTCCCATTGGTGCTGCAGCACCTGGCGGTCCGAATCCGGGTGGGGGTACACTGAACGGAACCATCGCCGGAAATGGATGCCCTCCGCCGACCGGTGGAACCGACATAGTATGCACTGAATTTAACTTGTATCGGATAGCGATTTGAAGTAAAAATTAGGTTTTTATAGCTTTAACGAAACGCGTCGAAATTTTCCCGTTTTCGCCACAACAAATTTTATGCTGTCATTTTTTTTTTCTAGTTGACCTCTTTGGTTGACCTTTATACACACTATCCAACCGAATCTCAAAATTGAGTCTTCTAATCACACGCTGCATGTGTAGAATAAAATAGGAGCAAAAGAAAATAATCACCTAACATCAATCAGGATTTTACAAAAGATAGGATTTTAGAACGCTAAAAATTTCGACGAACTCATACAGATTTCTTAGAGAAAAAAGGAAAAAAAATACAGATTTCTTGAACCAGAATCTACATAAAAGGAGCTCAAGAAATCTTAGTTGTAAATGTGATTTTTATTTACGGGAAATCCCATGCAAGTTAAAAATGTTGTAACCAACAGGGGTAAATGACTTTTTTTACGCATTGATTTCGCTGAGTTTGGTAATCATGCTTGTTGAGCGTACAAAACAGTCAGTTCGTTTTGTTTGTTGTTTGTCAGTTTGTTCTGCAAATTATTATGCTGAAGCGTTCACGCGGAAAGGTTCCTTGCGTTGGAAATTTTTGAGAGTGTACGACAAGTATAACCCCGATTCTCTACAAACGGCGAAAAAATTAATTACCAAAGTTAAAGTGATTCTTTAAATCAATCGAGATACAATAATATAGTGATAATATCACTAAGTGCCAGTGGAAACTAAAATTCGAAGTTTAAAGTGCTCCACAGTTCGGAAAACTTGACTTGAAAGTTTTTGGGCTATCACTAGGAGTGGCAGTGCTGGTGGTTCGGCTAGATCCCAAGGATTAGAGCAAAGAGCTACGGGAGCCACGACAAAGAAAACCACCACATCATCCACCAACTCAACACCAGGACTTACCGAATCTGACACAGGATTAACAACCAAGTCTATCTACCTGGAAGCTGCCGACGCAAACAAACCTTTTCCGTCTCATGAAGTTGAGGTGGGAAAAATTCTGTTTTCGTTCGGCATAAAAAATTACAGCAGCATCAACAAACTGGGAAAATTTCGATTCAAAATTGAAGCAAACCCAACAACATCCTCCGAAATAGGAAAAATGAACCTCGCAGAACACAATCTCCGCATCTTCGCTCCCCCTACCGCACAGAACAGAATCTGTTTTGTTAAAGGTGTTCCCATTAGCTTCGGAACTGCTGAACTGTTGAAGTACACTGAAGCGGGGTCCAAGATAATTAAAATAGAGAGGATTAAACGTAAAGCGGGAGAAGAACTAGTCGACACCACAAACCTTAAAATTACTGTTGAAGGTTCGGTGGTTCCTAGATGCGTTCAAATATATGGATGTAACTTCCGAAGCGAACTATACATATTTCCGGTACGCCAGTGCAAACAATGCTGGCGTTTCGGACACAAAAAGGAAAAATGTACATCGACTACCAGATGCCTGAATTGCGCGGAAAGAGGTCACGAATCGGATACCTATACAAAACCGACCAAGTGTGCAAATTGCTCCCGCAATCATCCAGCTAATCACAAAAATTGCCCCGAAATGACAAAAAAGGATGGAAATTTTGAAACTCATGAAGAACAAACAGATCCCCTACCAAGACGCAAGACAAGAAATTCTCACCACCACTAACCGTTTTGCCATTTTAGGTAACCTTGGCGAGGAAGAGGATGATCAGAGTGTGATCTCTAATCACACTTCGCTCCGAACAAATCGAAACCTCCGCAGAACATCGGCCAGGGAAAGCATCCGTATGCACCAAGAAACTCCGGTGCTCTTCACTCAATCGGAGAACTCGATCAGAATCAGAGATTCTGAACACTCGTTCCAGGCAAACCCATACAGCCCGACAGAGTTCGAAAGGTTCATAGACAAACTTAGAAGATTCCTAATGGAGGAATTGAGATGCTACAACTGGATCTCTCCGCTACAATCCATCCACAACAAGATCCTGCATGGAATCAAAGGTACCAGCAATCCAGTTCAGTCAGACATTCTCCTTATCGAAGTCGCTGACGAAATAAACAAGGTCATAAACTACCTACAAAAATCACAGGAGAACATCAGAACCGAAAGCTACAACAGTGGAGTGTAAGGCATTCACGATCTTGCAGCAGAACACTCGCAGTATACGTCCAATGGAATCGAAGGCAGAACTTTACACCTAACATCAATCATCGCAGGTTTTTACAAAAGATTGGATTTTTGAATGCTAAAAATTTCGACGAACTCATACAGATTTCTTGAACCAGAATCTACATAAAAGGAGCTCAAGAAATCTTAATTGTAAATGTGATTTTTATTTACGGGAATCCCTAAATTAAAAAAGTAACCAACACTCAGAATCAAAACAACCCAAAAATAAGAACGCCAGCGCATCAAAACAAAGTTCGGATGTCTTTCTTAATTTTGGGCTGCTGTCAATATACCAAAATCAAAGTTCGAAGCTCGAACTGAATACCCCAAAAAAATTTCCCTTTGTTTTCAGTTAGTTTCGTTTTGTTCCCAAACACAAGTCGGTCACTTTGGAAAAAATTGTCTGGATTGGATTGGATCGGAAGGTAATTTTGATTTAATTATATACATTTTTATTCTAAAACAGAATTTTCCAGACGTGTCCAGCTCATCTGTTGCATTTGCTTCAGGCGGATTTGGAATAATGAGCAATCTAACCTAAAAATGGAACAAAAATAACTGACCGGAAGTCGGGAGGAGGAAGAATGTATTCGCCAATGGAAACGTCCATTTACTGTAATCCGGAGCACCAAAAAACATTTGTTTATATGCAAAATAGTCTCTGTTGCATGAGAAAACACACGAACCATAACCGATGTTTTGGAAACGATTCAGCAGTTCCGGTTACTACGAAGGTGAGCTAAATACTATTCGTATTTATCATTATATACTTTTTTAAGCCTTCTCACTGTTTCATTTTAGATCCATGAGGTTCCAGCTGAATGACCGGATCCATCGTTCAGATCAATCCGAAATTTTCGATCAATTACGTTCGTTGGCAGTACTCTTTCTCTCCGGACCGGCGAAAATATTGTGCCTTCCGATGGCAAAAAGTCTGGTTTTATTAAGTTGCGTTCTCGATATGTGAAAAAAGTATAATTCCTGCATGCCATGGTCACACGATTGAAACAATTTTTTTTTAATAAAATAAATATATTGATCATAAATTAAAAAAAATATTCATTAAAAATGTATACTCCCTTTTAATAAGCGGTTCTTGAAACGAAAAATCCCTCCCGAATGACATGCCCCAAAATTAAGTTGTGAGAATGACGTTTATTCTCAAGTTTGGGAAAACCCCCTCAAACTCATTTTCGTCGGGAGCCAGTTTCATCCGATTTTGCGGCATTCCAACTTGGTTTTGGGTTATAACACCCTAGAGTGAACAGGGGTAAATGACTTTTTTTACGCATTGATTTTGCTGAGTTTGATAATGCTTGTTGAGCGTGCAAAACAGTCAGTTCGTTTTGTTTGTTTTGTTTTGTCAGTTTGTTCTGCAAATTATTATCTCAGGCGTTCACGCGGAAAGGTTCCTTGCGTTATCAATAAATTATTTGAATGTTATAATTATGGCTGCGATAGCCCTCCAACCGACTGTTCGATTACCGAAACAATGCCGTGCTTGCCTAGCCCAGGATAACGACGATCTGGTTTCGGTGCAGCTTATACAAGAAGGTGTCACCATTAGGCAAATGATTCAGGAGTTGACGGGAATAGAGGTCAGGAAAATAGTTATTAGTTTGAAAAATACGATCAACTTACTGTAGAATAACATGATTATGCCTGTTTATATTTTCAGGTTTCAGCTAACAAAAATCTACCTCAAAATGTATGCTTGATGTGCTTGGACCGGCTCCGGAATGCTTACAAATTGCGTCTTCAGTTTCTCGAATCAGAGCAAATACTTTGCGACCCCACAGAACGTATCTGTTCAACCATCGAACAAAAGGCTAATGAAACGGGAATACCTGGAATAGTTCAACTGGAAATTCAAACTTTGGTCAGTAACGAATCGAACGAATATGACAAAATGGATAGACGAAGAGGCCACCTATCGGAGTTCGACCAAATGTCATCGAATTTGACCGAAGAAGAAAATTCGCCAATGGGGGTCGAAACGAGACATCAGACCAGGGAGGGAAAGTTATATCTCGAACACGAGCTGATTGATTATGAAGTTCTGTCTCAAACGGATTTTTATAACCACATAAGGTTCCACCCCTATCCATGCTGCGGCTGCTATGAGCGCTTTTCGGACCGAAACGAGCTTTATATGCATGGGTTGCAGGTCCATGCATCGCCACAGGACTCTGAACAAGGAATTTCTACTGAGGAATGTCCTGTTTGTTTCAAAAAATTTGTAAATCGCCAAGCGGTTTTGAATCATCGAAATATCCTCGATGGAAATCGATTCCACTGCATGGAGTGTGATGTTTTGCTGGAAACTCGAAAACTTATGTTAGAGCATATAGAGCACAATCATGCGGTAGAAGTGTATGAAGATGAGTTGTCTAAATATGATGGTGAAGATTTGGAAGATTTCCACGCTGAGAACAACTGGGTGTCTCGAAATGACTCAAATTATGGCCTTCTGGAACCGTTGTCGCTTCTTTGTTGTGGGTGTAATGAGGTATTCAGTGCACGTAAAGACCTTGAAGAACATTCAAGGAAGGTCCACTTACCGAATAAAACAACGAACGAGAAAGCACTAGACCTATTTCCTATCGAGTGTAGTATCTGCTACGAACGTTTTGACAACGATATACATCTGTTTTTACATCGAGTCGCACCTTACAAACAAAATATCGAAGATTCAAAAGAAGATATTCGCAAAAAAACGTTGTCACCGCCCTGTCGTGGATGTAAAGAGTTGTTCCATACGTACGAAGACATTCAGAAGAATTCACAAGTCCACTATGCAAGAAAGATAGCAAACCTCTTTGAAGGAATGGTACCGCGTAAATTTTGCTTCGAGTGCATTACCTGCTACGAACGTTTTGACAAACAATGGTTTCTGATGCTGCATCGAATTGCACGTTACACACCTCTCAATGATTCGATTGAATTTGAAATCGACATATCTCCAAAGGGTAACTATTATTTTTAAACTATTTCTTCTGTCTTGTAAAATGGTTTTTCGTTGTAGCTTTTAACGTTGCTTTAATCTGATTAATAAAGCATCGTATAAATGTTCTTCATGTTATTTTAGACGAAACTCCTGAGATGTTTAAATCGGAGGTATTGAGTATTGCCGCGGTTGGATTGGATGAACAATCAGAAAACGAACAAGAAATAGAATTTATTGAAGATTTTTCTGATAACAAGCAAGAACGATTCGACAGCGATAACTTTGATAAATCTGATGAATATCTTCACTCGGATGACGACGAGGCGACGGGGATATCTTTTGTAGAAACGAGAGCCAACAAATATTTGCCAACGAGACAGCGGAAAGAAATGGGAAGAGTTCCCGGAAATGTTCTTCGGATTGTGGAACAACTGAAAGGCTACAATATAGTCGAAATATTAAAGGAGCGCTGTTGTTTTTGCTTGAAATTTTTCGACTCTGTAGAAGTGCTCGATTTGCATGTGGTTCAACATCATCGAGTTTCGTTGAACGAAATCGGTGAGAATCCTGTCAGATATCAGTGTGAGTATTGTTTACGAAATTTTAATATCGCCCTGTTGTACGTGGTACACAAACGAATCCGTGAACAGAAGCAGTTTTACCAATGTAGGTTGTGCGATTTCGTTATTGACAATGTGTCACGGCTCAAGAATCACATGCTCCACAATGAACAGCACGCCAAATATTTCAACTTGGTGCGACACGACGTTAGCGATCAGTATGAGATTGTACAAATGCCTGGAAAACGCTGTTGTGGATGCGACAACTATTTCGACAATACCGATTCCCTTGCTGAGCATTCTTTGATTGAGCACCCTAGAGATCCTTTGAAAGATTCCTTGAAAAGAACTGTTGCTTGCAAGATTTGTGATAAACGCTTCTACACCAAAACAGAGATGGAAGTTCATCAAAAAAAACAAGGATCTACCACGCGCTTCAATTGCAAGTTGTGTGACTTCAGTACTCCGAGTAAAGCGAGAATGTTGAAGCATCTATACAGTTCTATCCACAATCAAGCTCTTTCAGAAATTCAAGTGAAGGATATAAAAAGTAATATCAATAAAGCGGGGACATTATATTACTGTTGTTTCGAAGGCTGCAAGCTGGCGTTTCATACTACTAAACTATTCAATGATCATATTGAAAAAGCACATAGCAAACAAAAAGCTCAAAATATTGCCGATTTTGGAGCAGTAGCTTCTGATCGCTTACAATGTGAGCATTGTTTCCGTGTGTTTCGGACATTAACGCACCTCAAGCAACATCGTCTGCATGATAAAATGCCAAAAAAGTTCGTGTGCGCTCAGTGCGGTATCTCAAAATCCAGCAAGGCTTCGTTGAAGGTGCACGAAATGCTACATACGGGAGAGAGACCTTACCATTGCAAAATTTGCGATAAACGATTCACATCACAAACGATACTTTCGTCACATCTGAAATGTCACGCCCCTAAACAGTATCAGTGCAACGATTGTGGAGAAAAGTTCGCTCGAGGGGAAAATTTAAAACGCCATATCCGACATCGTCATGCAGAGGCCACTTTCAGCTGCAACTATTGCCCAAGGAAAATGAAAACTCGCGAAGCGCAGCTACAACACGAACGATCGCATACAGGCGAAAAACCATTCGAGTGCAGAACCGCGGGTTGTAGTAAACGATACGCCAGCATAACCGATCGAAGGCGGCACGAAATGCTCAACCATACCGGGGAGCGGCCCCACTGTTGTTCTTTCTGTAGCGCCTCGTTTGTACGCAAGCGACAACTGACTGTCCACGAACGGAAGCATACCGGGGAGCGCCCGTTCGCCTGCCAACGGTGCGGCAAAAGCTTCATCGATGCACCACAGTTGAAGAAACACACCTGTTACGAATCTGTTAAAAATCAAAGTATCCCACCAGCGCTTTTTTGAACATTCAATAATTTTTTTTCTGTGGTTTTTCAAAAACTGTTACTTTTTTATGAATAACCCTACCCCCAAATGATTCAAGAATAAAACATGAAAATAAAATAAATAAAAATAAATAAAAATCTTGATACTTTAAGATCTTTGCTTGAATCAAACCGACATGGATGGATGAAAAAAAATAAACCTGGACGAGCAAAAGTGACAACCACAACACAAAAAAGTTTGGAAAATACGTTTCTGCTAGAAAACAAATGTGGTTTTATTAGAATAAATGTTAAATAAAGTTCAGAATCAATGTATCTGAAAGTCAACCAATAAAACAGAAAACTTCTTACAGTGTGGATTGTGAACCATCTTTATGGTTACTTTTCACTTTAAAGGAATATTATTTCGAATGTGCTGAAAAAGAACAAGAATAGGGTTATAATTTTACCGGTACTGGAGTATTAGAATTTAAAAAGTTTGGATTATAATATTATCTTTAAAAGTACCTGTTGACACATTGTCCTGTAGATAACATCGTCGTCCCATGGTCCTCGATCTGGAAGAGTTACTTTGTGCCTGCGAAGTTCTTGCATACACTCCTTCAAGGACATTTTTTGTATCGGATCAATTTTGGAGTTGTGGATATTTGTGCATATTTGTTCGATATAGTGTTCCCTAAATAAAATAAAGTTTTGGTTTTAAATTGCACCGTAGTAGAAATCAACCTTACCGGCACAAATTTGTTCGAGAATCAAAATTCCGTTTGCCGCATTCACCTTCGAACGTTTCTTCGATTTGTGTAGGAACTTTGCATTTACTGTTTTCAAAGGTCTGTACAGGGGAACTAACTTTATTCGCCTAGAAACAGAAAAGTGTGACAATTACTATATAAAAATAACTTTTATTCACATTTCCAACCTTAATTAATGCCTCCAAATCTTCAAGCTCCATTTCTCTCAAGTAAAAAAGGCAATTTCTCGGATGGTGGCAATGCATCCCCATAGTGTAGCAATCCTTGTACAGACTGCATTGGGAGCCTTTTTTATATTCATTATTGCAACAAGAGCAAAAATTAAACCCGCACTGTGTACAAGTAAAGTGAATGCAACCGCCGCTCGTCTTTGAATATTGGAACAAACATTTAGGGCATTTTATACCGTTTTCCTGCATATGTCGGCTGATCGCATCTTCCTGCAATTTTGGGCAGTTAGATTTCTGCCAGTCTTCAAACATTTCACACGCAATACCTTCGTGTTGCTTTTTCCACTGAAAAAAATATTACAAATTAGAACTTTTTCCCTAGAAACATTTGACAGATATACTAACTGGACTTTTGCATTTCACGCAAAAAATTTCGTTGCAGTTCGAGCAAATGAATCGATTTGTTTGTTTATTGACAAACATACCGGATGTACATTTTACGCACCAGCAGAAATTCGGTTGGTCAGAAAGAAGCTTATCTCTTAGTTTTTGTTGGAAAATTGAGTAAGTATTCTGATCTAATATAGATCGCATAAACGTTTCGAAGCAGGAGTAATCGAGATTCTCAAATTGCTCGTGGGAGCCTTCATCATACGGACAAATTGGACAAAGATTATCAACGATGAGCAAACCAGATTGAATTTTTTCCGTGAAAAAACTTTTTGCGCAACTCTTGCAAATCTTGTGGCTGCAATATAGCATGCTCAACATTTCATCGGTTGTATAATCCATCATACAAATTTTACAGATATGAGATGATGCTATTTCATCCATTGTGCAACGGTCTTGCATTGCCTGCGCCATCGCATCCACGACTTCAACGATGCTCGTCTTCTTCTTTTTTCTGTTATATCTTCTCCTGGATGATACGAAAGTTGTTGAGGGCCAGTATCTTTTCGCTCTTTTCACGACACTCGCAACCTACAGAAAACCAAATATCAAACAAGTTTGAAGCACACAGGAAAGGTACATTTTCTTGCATAGTTCAGTGCACACTTCGTATGCTGAAATTAATTAACTTAAACTAAAATTAACTGGATTTTGATCATCCGTTACGAAAGTTGCCTAGCGGATCAAGTAGGCGCAAAAATGTGCTTTGTAAACACGTGATGGGAAGAACGGCCCCTTGCAACCCATGCTTGGTCTAATTGTACTAAAATCGTTGTTTCTAGTAGACGTCTTGTTTTCTCTCCCTTTTGAAATGTTACGCGAGGTACCGATACCGACGCTGACCACCACGGGTAAACAAACAAAAATCATCATTCATCGCTTTTTTTTGTGGGTATTTAAATATTTGTAATTCTATTTTTTTCTGTTTAATACTTATATGCCTACGTCTTAATTTAGGTTAAGTATAAAGTCGTAAGAAGTATGCAGGCGGAATGTCGGTTTTGTACGAGTACGGGGGTCGCAGTTAAACTACATAGTGAAGCCGACGTCGCTACAGAAGCCTCAACCAAATCCACATGGGCAGATATAATATTCGAGTTGGCCGCTGTCCAGATAACGCCGAGCGATGAGGACAATGACGACGTACTCTGCTTGAAAGAATGCGTCCCAAGGCTCAGAGATTATGTCTTATTCAGGCAGCAGATTCAAAAAGTGGAAGCCACCAGAAATATGTACGATGATTTAAATTTCAATCTGCATACCTCAACTCTAATCAACAGTCAAGTACCCAGATAATCACGGAATGGTTTTATTTTTCAGGAAGAGACATCCGAGATCAGAAGAGGGCTACGATATGGAATATCTGGATGATGAACAAGAAATGTGTGACAAACATGGAGCTCACATCGAAGAGCCGTCCGACGAGACTAGACTAGATGGTGAACGTATGAATTTATCTAACGAACTAATTTTGACTCAAATGCATTTTGATAATTTCGACTATTTCGAATTTGCCGGCGTCCACTGTTGTGGTTGCGACACTATCGCTAGAAATGAAGATGAACTGCTTGTCCATGCTGGGAATGTTCATCGCCCGAGAACGGAATCAATACATTCACCTTATTGCAGCGTCTGTAAGCACTCTTTCCCAGCAACAGAAGATGTCGAAAGACATCGCAACCAGTTTTCACAAAACATAATTTTCTATTGTAAATTATGTCAGCGCCGGTTTATGGGCAAGGAAGCTTTCACCAGTCACATCGAGGATAGCCTGCATCGGACTCAAGACGATCAAACAAAGCATGCAGACCTTGACAACACTTGTGATGTGTTAGGTTTAGAAGTGAGCAGTGAACAAATTGTCGTACCACCACCTGTCGAGGGTCAGGAAGTGGAAATAGAGTACTGCGATCTGAACTACGATAAGTCTAAAGAAAACATAGGTCTTCCAGATCCTAAACTTATTAGTGGCACTGAAGACCAGGACCATTACCAGATCATATTTGTGGAAGATGCTGAACGCTGTTGTGTATGTGGAATTTTCTTTCAAACTTATGAGGCGTTATTAGATCATGCACGTTTTGAGCATCATAATGGTGTACAATTCGGTATTGGGCAAGATAAAAACATGTGCGAAATTTGTCATGTTTCCTTTAAAATGCCCAGTGCTTTGAACGCCCATCGAACCCACAGTCGGTTTACTAAACGGATGTATCACTGCAAAATATGTCAGCAAACTTACAATCGCAAGTTTCATTTGATAAGACATTTCAAATCAACTCCGACCCACCACGATGCACTACCTTCTGTTCTGGAATCCTTCGGAGAACCGCAGTACAAACCATCAACATTGAATAAAAATGGGGATGCATTTGCGTGTTGCTTTTTGAAATGTTCACTCCTATTCAATTGCGAATCTGATCTGGCCAATCACGTACTAGAAAATCATGCACCACGTCGAAAACTGAACGATGCTGAAAGGACGTGCAACGATTTCCTTTGTCCCGTTTGTTTACGATCCTTTTCATCTCAAAAACTGTTACAGTTTCATAGGAATCGTTCTTTGAAGAAAAGGCACATCTGTAGCTTTTGTGCCAAATCATTTCTAATCCCAAGCGAACTACACGAGCACGAACTTCTGGTTCATTCCGAGAACATACAGCGGCATCTCTGCGATATCTGTCACAAGGCTTTTCGCACAGTACAGCTCATGAAAAATCATCGACAGACTCACAAACAAGAACGGAACTTCGGATGCAACCAATGCAGTGCTTCGTTTCAATTTCGATTTCAACTTCGCAAACACATGAACGCCGTCCACCCGACCAGTTTTCCGTACGAATGTAGCTTCTGCGAGAAGAAATTCTCCACTAAAAGCAAACATGACCTACACCGGCGATCACACACGGGAGAACGACCATATCACTGCCGCTTTGAACCCTGCACAAAAAAGTTTTCCCATGTCACAGATCGCAAGCGCCACGAGATGGGAGTGCACACCGGCGAAAGGCCATATCGATGCGAGCACTGCCCTGCAGCCTACATTCGCAAAAGGGAATTAGTGCTGCACGGTCAGAAGCACTGTTAAATGTTAAATATTAATAAAGGCTTTCTCTATACCATTTCCCAACTCTATTTTTACAAGCTCTTGATATATTTCGTTCGCGCAGGAAATATCTTATTCTTTACTGAACAAACAGTTGCCACAGCAAAAGCAGATGATAACTTAAAAGGTTTTATAAAAACTCAGCACTTCTGAACTTCGTATTGATAACTATTGAACTGAGAACACCTAGGAATGACTATAATTACTTCGTTCATGAACGATAGGTTACTGCGCAGTTGCTCGAGAGCTCACAAGAAAATCTCTTCCTTACATATTTCTGAAATCCTTCAACGATTCGTTCAGCATGATGACATCCGGATTTTCTTGCTCGAATCGAGTCGGTTCATGTTCACGTTCGTCATCACGCCACTCGCCAAAGTTCTGTTTCATCACGTCGGGTTGCCGGTTCTGTTCCTCTTCCTCACGCTGCGCATTCGTTCAAGAGTGTATGTATCATGTCATCGGAGTATGGTCCAGTCAGAAATTGTCGGATGAAGGAGAATCGAATGGTGTAGGGTAAAATTTACTTCACGTTTTCAAATCGTTTAACGAAACGATAGAAAAATGATAACGATAGTTATAAATGTTGCTTGAGTTTTAAAAATTTTCAAACAAAATAATAGATAAACCAACATACTAGAGACAAGAATTACTATTTACCTGCTTATCACTCTTAGCGAACTTGGTGAACATATTGGCGAAAACCTTCTTCTGCTGTTCATTATATTCCTTAATTTTCTGTTTGCATATAGTGACTTGGTTGAGGGCAGCCTTATTTTCCGGCTCCAATTCTCGCACGGCATTGAAGTCGAGCAGAGCCTTTTCAATATCGCCGAGGGCGAGTCTAGCTTGACCTCTTCTGTATAGAGCTTTAACACTTTTGGAATCAATGTTCAGGGCTTCGTTGCACTATAAACAAAATCCATTTATTGAATCAATTATCTACTAGGCAACGAAGTATTCTAACATTCCAAGTAACGAATAAGATCATGATACTTACAGCATCCTTTGATTCATCATGTTCATCTAGTTTTTGATGACACAGAGCCTTATTAAGGTACATGATAAGTTGGCGTTGTTTCGCTTCCTGTGAATCTGAAAATATAAAAATAAATTAGTTTGACATAGTCCCTTACGGTTTACCTCATCGAGAACTAACCACTGCTGGTAAGGTAATTCAACGATTTTTGATACATTTTAAGAGCTAATTTAAATTTATTATCCTTGAAGTATGCAGTGCCTTTCTGTTTGAATAGTTCGGATTGAGCTATTCTCTGTTCATCATCCAATTTCCAACTGTCCGGTTCCCGCTCGAACTCTTTCATAGTAATTTCATAGACAACCGTGGCATTTGCTGGTACCACATCTGGCTTTCCCTCTGATCCGAAAGCATACTTCGGTTTCAAAACTAATCTCGATGTTTCACCCTTTTTAAACTTTTCAATAGCAATTTCAATTCCGGGAACAACTCCTTCTTTCTCTCCTTCGCCAATATGGAATTCCACATCCCTTTCTTCGAAAATCTTATCTTCAAAGCGACCGACTATATGGATCTTAACCAAGGCACCGTCGTTTGGTGTCTTCTTACCCTCACCAACCTTCAAAATAAAGCGCTCGATACCTCTGTCCGAGTTAGGGCTTAAATCTTCACCCTTCCATCCAAGCATTTCTAACTCAAAGTTCAATGTAGAATTCGGCGGAATATTTGGTGGACTACCCGACGATCCGTATGCGTAGTCTGGTGCGCATTTGAGGATGCATTTTTCACCCAGCTTCATGGTGGCCACACCCATATCGAACGCCTTAATTACCGAACTACGGCCCAGCTGAAACTCGAACGGCTCATTTCGGTCCCGGCTGGAATCAAATTGTTTACCATCCGAATCCAGTGTTCCAGTGTAGTGAAGCGAAACAGTGCAACCAGAAGACGGCGTCTCTTCCCCAGATCCCTCCTGGAGAATCTGCTTCTGGACTCCACCATCACCGGAAAGATCGACGAAACTCATGTTGCTATCGTAACTCAGCGATGAATGCTTTTTTAAGCTTCTGACAAGGGAAATTAGCTAGCGTTAGGCCAACAAATCGTGTGAATATACTTTTTCAACTGACTAACTTTATGTTGCTTTGAAGTCTGTGGTTTGTCAGGAACGATTGCTGCAAAAATACTTTGAGAATTTTACTTTTATCAATCGGAAATTACAAAAAGCCGCAAACCACATAAATTTCTTTCTTACCAGTCTAGCAGCAAACAAGACAACAAGAAAAATTAACGATAAAAGCTCCCGCAAAATTTGCACGCGGTGCAACAAAACGAAAGTTCTGGATTTTGCACCGAGATTAACAACTGGCTAAAAATTAAATGATTTCTTCATCACACTAAACACGATGTACCCACTTCATAAGTTCTACTAGACTTTTTCTCCGTGTATTCACAAGTGTCACATTTCTTTAAGGAAAATAATAAAAAGGTAAAATTTACCGACACGCTCGAAATTAATTAACCAATTATCGTTAAAAAGTAACCATTTTCACACCTTTCCGCGTTAAGTGATTTTTTGGTTTCTTCCATAGAAGTCATTTTTTGACTTCTCTTGAGAAGTGGAAATATGGTTACTTTTTAACCGCAAGAAATTATTGCGGGGAAGTTGAAAAACGGTTAATTTTGAACCATATCACAAAATGGAAAGAAAGCGGGTGAATTAATAATTAAAAATGCTAGGATTTAAAAGTTTTACATAAATAAAAATACACTTCGGGTTTTAAAGATGTTTTTATTTTATTTTTTTGCACTTTATTTGCCCAAGCAACCAAAAGTCGCGTTTTTACTTAACTCCGAACTCCGAAGTTCACATTTGGCTGAAAAAATGTTTTACGGGAACTTCAGGTGACTCTTGTCGCGTAAAAGTTACTCAGGAACTTCTATCGCCCTTTGAAAGGATAAACTATCGATAACGGAACTTCTAAGCGCATTCAATAGAACTACTTTCAAGAAGGTCGATAACGTTCGCGTAACATTCTAAAACGTACCATTAAGATACTTGAAGGTGTTTTGAAGAACCTATATGGGAATACTAAGCGACATGTCAAAAATGTCTTTCAAGAAGGTCGATAACGTTCGCGTAACATCCTAAAACGCACCATTAAGATACTTGAAGGTGTTTTAAAGAACCTATATGGGAATTCTAAGCGACATGTCAAAAATGGCTGTCAATTTCTTGTCATGGTATTTGTTTTGTTTATATCTGTACTGATATTTACCAAAGGAATTCAAGATTTTTTCGAATTTTTCTTATAAATTTTAAGATATTCGAATAAATTTTTGATGATGCGAATTATTGTTATTATTCATATTGTGTACTGAAAGTCCTTCAAACGACATAAGGAACAAACTATTGACCAACCTATTCAATCATCTCAAATGATATTGAGTTTAAATACTAATTATTACAATGGCAATGATCTATTGCTGGATTGGTCGAGAGGCTGGTGAGTTTCATCGCAATCTAGAGAGCAGCGGTTCAATTCCCTAGGCGTGTAAGCAGATTTTGTAATCAAAACAATATAATTAAAACCAATGAGATAGACCATGATAGACCGGCAACCTAGCAATCTGACATCTGATTGTCAGAACAATCTGTCAATCGGATTTTTTTTCGGCGCGTAGAAGTTTCTTGACATTCTCTTAGAAGCTGAATAGCGTTCTCTTCAGCCACCTAAACGAACTTGAAAGTAGCTTTAAGAACTTAAATTTTGGGCTGATTAGCATTCCCTTCAGACACAAACGAGAGCTGATTAAGCTTCTGTGGAACCTTTTTAAGGGAATTCTGGTTGCTTGGGTGTAGCTGCCTATTCATGCAAAAGCACACTGGCCGCAACGGGCATTGCTGTTTTTTTTTCTGATGCGGTTATCAAACCCGCGTATTTATCTCGCACATCCAGAACTCGATACCGATCGGTGTCATCATCTTCAAAGGAACAAATTGAAGAGATGACTTATTGTGTGGAGCAACCACCGAAATTTTGTGAACCATTTTCTTTAGATAGGATTCAATAACCATCGATGCTGTTACCATTGATACCTCCACCCTCAATCACATCGTCAGTTCAGAAGAAAAACATTTCCGCGGATCAGAGTAGCTTCCGCCGCTTGCTGGTATTTGTACGGGATGCTGCACGAAAACTCTCGGGGCTTGAGAAGATCAAAGTGACCGAACTGGCAAATGTGTTGATTGGCTATCAGCTTGTTCGCAAGAAATACTCTCGCAACTGTCAACAAAGAATGGCAAATTTTAGATTTTTATAAAAAAATTTTCAAAAAAGCAAATGAAAAGCAAATATTTACCTGCCTGATGATTTTCGTTGCGGGGCACATATAGCACCATCGAATCGTCGGCGGACATTGTGATTTTACTGCACATTTCGATGTTATACAAACCAAACCAAACGTGACCAGGCCAAGATTGCAGGCAAACCCTGTGGGGGAGTTGGGATAAATAAATTGATCTTCACTTTTTGTAATTATTGGATTTATTTCAACTTACCGAACCGCCCGCCGGGCAAACCCGGATCGAAACCCGAATTCGAATCCTCTACGGTGCCAGCTACCTCCGGTTGCTTTCTGCATCTGACGATTTTTCTCGATCTCATTCTTACGGTCGCTCTAGGCCAACTCCAGGCGCCGAGATTTAAGAACTGCGGATTTTTGATAAAAGCTCGTTTGCGTAAACAAAATTTTCAACACAAAAAAAGCATTCAAACGCAATTTCTACTGAATTCAGAGAAAAAAAAACACCTACCTTTAAAAAGAGTGCAAATTTCAGGATTAGGCCATCGTGTCTTAAAAGTTTTCCATGAGTGAAAATCCTTTAAATTTGATTTTTCGTTCCCTGAAATAGTAAATCGCGACCGGTCAAACTTCCAAAATGGCGGTGTTCGTTTATTTTATGGATGAATTTCTAACCAAATTTGGTTGAATGCTGAAGAACTTCTCCTATGGTTAAAACTTGTGCGAAAAATATCGTTAAAAATTAAACAAATTGATAGTTCTCCATCGATAACCAAAAAATGGTTACATTTTAAACAAAAATGGTTAATTAAAATCGAGCGTGGAGATAAAAAGGTGAATGTTGTGAAATCCAAAGGGTAACTTTTACCTCACCGCGGTGAAACTCACCAGGTAAAGTTTACCTGAATCGTGTAGACAAAAAAGGTATAGAATTAACCTAGAAAAATAGGTAAATCCAAAAAAGGTGCTTTCTACCTCTTCGAGGTAAAGCTTACCTCGCAACGAGGTGAAGTTGACCTATGGATTGCGCTAAACAAAACTATACAACGGTACTTCGAAACAAACCCGTTTATTGAGGTTAAGTTGGTTTTTTTTATTCAGGAATAAGTTTTGTTTCGTGCGCAATACGTGAACATAGGAACAGAAAGGTAAATTTAGCATTAGATTTCATTTTTTTTGTACTTGTTCTCATCCAGATCCCGACAACGTTACACGATTTGTCTATGTATCATTAGACAGAAAATGGTTGAATTTTTGTTCTGAGTGTCATGTCAGTGTGGTCAGTGGTGTAACCAGATTCACGAGATTCACGACCACTTATTCAAAAGATGTTGGTCACACGATACATAGACAAATCGTGTAACGTTGCCGCCGTCTGAACGTTACACGATTTGTCTACACGGAAAATAATAAAAAGGTAAAATTTACCGAGTTAGCAAAGGTGAACGCTCGTGAAAGCCAAAAAGGTAACTTCTACCTCTTCGAGGTGAAACTCACCTCACAGCGAGGTAAAATTTACCTGAATCGAGGTTGGGAAAAAGGTACAATTCACCGAGAAAAAAGGTGAATCGTAAAAAGGTAAATCTTACCTCGTAGCGAGGTGAAGTTCACCTGAATTGAGCTCAATAAAAAAAAGTATAATTCACCTAGCAAAAAAGGTAATTCCAAAGAAGATAAAACTTACCTCGTAGCGAGGTGAAATTGACCTGGATTGAGCTAAACAAAACGGTACAATCATCTCGAACAAAAGAACTATTTACCGAATCCGTTTATTGAGGTTAAGCTGTTTTGTAGTTCAGAAGGGAAGTTTTGTTTCGTGTCAATATGGCAAAATCGGAACAGAATGGTAAGTGTTTTCTTAGCTATTATTTAGTTGTGCTGGTTCTCATCATAATAATTTGCTTTTGTTTCAGATCGGCCCAGCTCCGTCATCCTCCAGATATCATTCCGGAAAAGCCGGACCTGACTGGATAAGTCGCCATTATGCCGCGGAAGAACGAGAAGTCGAATTGCCACGAGCTTGGCGAAAAAACCTCAATAATTTTTTTAAACAAGGTGATATATTTAAAAAATAATATAATTAATTGTCCCTATTTATTTATAAAATAAATATAAATTTTTCAATGAATTTTGTTTTAATTTTTATTGAGGAAACCAACCAAACCAACAAGCATTTACCTTTCAAATCAGTGAATGGGAAAACGATATTATTTACTATTTTGCTAGGTGAACGGGAAAAAGGTAAAATTTACCATTTTGCTAGGTGAATTGAAAAAAGGTAAAATTTACCTTTTTGCTAGGTGAATGTAAAAAAGGTAAAATTCACCTCGAAAGAGGGGTGGAAAAAAATCACCTCGCAAAAAGGTAAATTTTACCTTTTTATTATTTTCCGTGTATGTATCGTGTGACCAACATCTTTTGAATAAGTGGTCGTGAATCTCGTTTTTAAGCTTTTTTTCCTCAGATTTAAGCTTTTTTTGCCTTGAGAGCATAGGAGACGAAAGCTTAAATCTGAGGAAAAAAGCTTAAATCTGTCAAAACGAGGGGAAAAAAGGGGAAATCTGAAAGATGTGCTCCATACGGTTTGAATAGCGTTGCCGCCGTCTGGTAACGTTGCCGCCGTCTGGCTCCATACGGTTTGAATAGCGTTGCCGCCGCCTGTCTGGGTGCAGGCGGCGGCAACGCTATTCAAACCGTATGGAGCACATCTCTCAGATTTCCCCTTTTTTCCCCTCGTTTTGACAGATTTAAGCTTTTTTCCTCAGATTTAAGCTTTCGTCTCCTATGCTCTCAAGGCAAAAAAAGCTTAAATCTGAGGAAAAAAAGCTTAAAAACGAGATTCACGACCACTTATTCAAAAGATGTTGGTCACACGATACATAGACAAATCGTGTAACGTTCAGACGGCGGCAACGTTACTCGAGCATAGTAGATGAAAGCTCAAATCTGAAGAAAAAAGCTTAAATCTGTCAAAAAAAGGGGAATCTGAGAGATGTGCTCCATACGGTTTGAATACACGCAGAAAAATAGAAATTAGTTTTAAAGGAAAGTGCCGCAAAAACAAAGGATTTCCGTGTGACCTTCGCTGGTACCGCCCTCCCTCACTACGTCTTGATTGACGGAGTTTTAAGGCTTCCTGTGCGACTCTTCGTGCCTCGACCCATGCATTGTCAAAATTGCATCAAGTTGGGGCACACAGCGTCGCACTGTTGCAATAAGCCACGCTGTCCCCAATGCGGGGAGAATCATGGGGCTGGAGCATGCTCAGCAATAGAGCAGAAATGTATCTATTGCGGGGGCTCACCCCATGAAATCTCCTCGTGCGAGGCATTTAAGAGTCGTTGGGATAAACAGAAGCGCTCTTTAAAAGAACGATCGAGACGTTCTTATGCCTCTATCTTAAAGAGCGCTTCTCCACTGGCCCAACCTCATTCAAGTAACATTTTTTCTGTGTTGCCAGTTGACAACGAAGAGACCACTGATGAGGAGAACCCTTTTATCTTCGTTGCGAACTCCCGGAAACGAGCT
>NW_026597354.1:0-6816 GCF_029784155.1 Uranotaenia lowii | reverse complement strand
GTCCGTCCAGTCGTGAAGGTGGCATGATGATCTTCTTCTATCTATACTGACGTTGTGTCCGACGACACCTTGGCACCAAAAAATCGTACGATATGTATTGCGATCACTTCCCTCGCTCGGTGATGACAAATTCTACAGCACGAGCGAGTGTGTCGGATGATTTCACACCACCCGCCACACTTCTTCACAGCAGAAATAGTACCTTCTCGAATCCGCTTCACGCACCGACAGACAACACTCCACGCAGAAAGAAAACAACCTCAACCCAGCAACTGGGCGGAACTTCTTGTTGCGCAAAAATTCTCTACGAGATGCTTCTGAAGTGCTGCAGTATAGTTATTATCTTTTTTCCTATCCGAATTCACTGCAACCATTAACTTTTTCCACCAATCAATTACTTATTCTAATTTATGAACAAATTAGACGGGCAATTTAGTTTTTTTTTCTCTGCCTCTCGTCACAGATGACTCTTTGTGCTGCTGCTACTGCACTTTTACTGGTCCTCGCGGGCGGAACACGAAAACGCGACGTTCACACGGATCGAAATTTTGCTGAAGACTGCGAGCGAACAGCCGAGCTGCTCGCGGGAGGCTGAAAATAAAAATTCAAAATAAATAAACAGCTGCCGGGTTGCCATTTTTTATTTTTTCGAAAACGAACTGTCAAAATGTTTGCTTTCCAGGGTTGAAGCGTACCTACCTACCTACCTAAGGGTCCAGCGCCGATTGACCGGCGCATAGGGCTGAGATAAAAGATCCCCGCATACTGAAAAACCATATCTCAAACAGTCTAAACGAAACATCTACGGCTCTGGAAAAGGTGATTTTGCTTGTAATCGTAGCTTTTAGATTAGACTTTACTTTGACAACGTTAAGAAACGAAACACGAACGTACATGTGAAAAAAGTGATGGTATCTGCAACGGTGAATGAAAGTTACGAACGATTTACTTAATTTTTTCAATAATCGTTAAAATGATCTTGAACCGTTACTCAAAGCGTCCATGATTTATATCACTCACGTCAAAAATTGACGAGACGCAGGTCAGAGATGCCATATGGTTTTTCAAAAACATCAGTACAGATTTTTGAAAATATCTATACAAAACACTTACATTAAAGAATATTCAATCAATAAAAAGAAACATGGTGCTATATGATATATATCAAATCAAAGTTTTTCTTACAATTCAAATATCGATGGATAGAAATCCAAAATTTTACGTCGAATATATTGATTGTTTCGTCAAAATTCTTCAACTTTTGAGTATAATTTTTAAGTTTACGGTTTTATACAGTTAACCAGAATTCCATTTACCGGAAATTCATAAAGCGAAAGAAAATCCGGTAAATGGTATAGTCCGGTAAAAGAAATTCCGGTAAATAGTACAGTCCGGTAAATGGTACTTTCAATAAACAGTAGACAACCTATGAATTACATTCATAGCTGAATAAAATTCAGTAGTCTGCATGGTCTCCATTTTTTATTATTAATGCCATTTTTCATTGAGGATGAATAATTATTTATACTCATCTATAAGTGTAAACTCCTTAAATCTATAAATCTGGCATCACTGCCTGTTTGAACGCGCTCTTTCGAAACACTTGTTTTGCCGGTGAAAATTTATTTCCATTTTCGCGTTTCGTCGGTGTTTCTGGCCTGGAATCTATCACGACGGCTTCGCCCAATTAGGATCAGTGTAACAGTACAAATTGCAACAAGTACCGATGTGCAGCGGAAAACAACCGAATGGATTTGTTGGGGAAGGAGCCAGTCGCCCCGCAACTGGGTCCGATTGTGTCCACTGCGAAACCTTCAAGCTACCGGAAGATCCCGTAAGTTTTTGTTTTTATTGACTTTTAATTCCAATTTCAGTTCACTGCTCAATTGTATTCCACAGGACGATAGCGGTAGAACCACTGTACCTTTGGCCGGATGGGATCATCGTTGGCGATCTCTGCCACTTGACCGGGTGAATTTGTAGCCGAGTATGGAACACAGCTCAGTTTCCGCGAACATTCATGGCCCAAGGATGGTGGAAAGGAAAGGATAGCACCCACTAGCGCTGGAACAACTAAAACACCCATTCGCTGTGCCTATAGCCAAATGGGACCGTTGTTGGCGATCTTTCTGGACGAAGTTTGTAGCCGATTGTTGGCGATCATTCTGGACGGAGTTTGTAGCCGATTGATGGTCAATTGTATGAAAATGTAAGTCAACTAAATATTTGAAAAATTAATAAATTTATTAAATCTAATAAAAATGATTCCATAAAAAATCCGAAAATCCTATATAATAATTTGCACAAGTGTGCGTGCCACGTTCCCGTATGATTCCAATAAACGTAGGCATACCTTCGAAAGATACGCTTTGTCAAATCGTATCATACGTATTACTGTTAATGTTTTGTTACAAGAGAACATTAAGAATAACTGTAACAGAAACAGTTTGATTGGCCCAGTATGGTTCCCGTGAGTGTTCTTTGGATTTTATCTTAACTGCTTGTAGAACAGTCGCCCCATACAATTGTTTTAACAGTTCTAAACAGTAACATAACTTAACGCCATATTCAACAGACCGTCGTTTTGGAATTCAAGATAAGTGGAATGTTTTTTATGGTTTCAGATATCATTTTCTAAACGTTTTTTTACGCTGTTTCTAATCGTTTTATAACTACAACAGGAACAGTTTTGTTACAATATTTTCGTATTCGGGTCTCCACTGCTGGCGATCCGGAGCCAGCGTCTTCACTTGCTGCCAGCCAAGGTTCTCGTCAACTGTGCGGATTTCAGCGGCTAGACTTCGCCGCCACGAGCTTTTGGGCCTGCCTCTTCTTCGATGCCCATCTGGATTCCAGTCAAGCGCCTCTCTGCAAATCTCGTTTTCATCTCTTCGCAGCGTGTGCCCAATCCATCTCCACTTACGTTCTCGAATCTCGATTTCTAGCGCCTTTTGATGACACCGGCGATGAAGTTCAACGTTTGAGATCCAGTTGCCAGGCCACCAAGCGCGGATGATGTTCCGCAGGCAGCGATTCACAAAAACTTGCAGTTTTCGCGTCGTCACCGCATATGTGCACCAAGTTTCACACCCGTACAGCAATACGGATTTTGTTGAACTGGCAACTGTGCCCCGTTAATTTGTATCAGTGTAGAACGTTAAACGTCAAAGTGGTGAGGCACGTTTTTCACTCTTGTTTTGTACTTGCTATCGACAACAATTATAAATCGTTTTCTCTCCTAAAAACCGCGTGTTCTGAGTTTTTCCTTTATCCGTAATTCCATCCGGGTTCTCTTCGTTTGAGCTTACGCAATCCTGTGCAGTGTCCACTCTGCCCACAGGTTATGGGCCCAGAGTAGCTCGCGAAAGTTAAGTGTTCCGGAGCGCGAAAGTTCGAGAAAACAGCGGATTTAATTTCGGTCGAAAAGGGTGCATTTGCAGCAGCAGTAGGAAGATGGACGCCGCCGTCGGAAAAGTGTCCAAGTTGAACAATAAAAATTGGATCTCCTGGAAGTTTGGTATGGAGATGCTTCTAACTCGCGAAGAACTGTGGTATGTGATTGGTTCCCCGAAGCCGGAAGTTGTCCCTGTGCAGTGGAACAAAGACGATACAAAAGCACGGGCAACAATAGGGTTATGTATCGAGGAAAGTCAGTACAGTCTCGTACAAAACGCCGCGAGTGCTTATGATGTGTGGCATCGGCTAAGGAACCACCACGAGCGAGTTAGTGTTAGTTCGAAAGTTTCCCTACTGCGTAAATTGTGCAACCTCCAGTTGAGTGAGGGGGGTGATTTGGAAAAGCACCTCTTGGAAGTAGAGTGCCTTTTCGAGAAGCTGCAAAGTGCCGGGCAAGTGTTGGACGCATCGCTCCAAATCGCAATGATTTTGCGAGGCCTTCCGGACAGTTTTGATGCGTTGGTGACTGCACTCGAGAGTCGCCCGGAGGCCGAGTTGACAGTGGAACTTGTCAAGTCGAGGCTGCTAGATGAGTATCAGCGGCGGAAGGAGCGATCATGTGAATCCACCGAACAGGCACAGGCCTTGAAAAGTGCTGTGAGAAGTGGTGGTAGGAGTTTCCCGTCCCGGGATGTAGTGAAAAAGTGTTATCGCTGCGGGGGGAACCACTTGATGCGAAATTGCCAGCAGTGGAAGTCTGAGCAAAAGCAGAAAGATGAAAAGAAAAAGAATTTCGGGCCTAAAGCTAAATTAGCAAGTGTCGAGAGCGCGAGTGCGGTTCTTTTTCTTGTGGGTGATGACCAGTACCGTAGCTGGATCATCGATAGTGGCGCGAGCTGCCACATGACGAATGACAGAAGTGCATTCATTTCGTTGAACCCGAGTGTTTCACCGAATGTTGTGTTGGCCGATGGGTCCACTTTGAAATCGGCTGGTTGTGGTGACATTCAAGTGAATGGTGTTGATGCTAGTGGTGTGTCAGTGAACATAATCCTAAAGGAAGTGATTTATGTGCCATCGCTGAACAGTGGACTGCTCTCTGTGACGAAGCTTACCTCCAGGGGTTTTATTGTTGAGTTTGGGAAAACCCAGTGTGAAATTCGAGATATTTCGGGCAAAGTTATTGCTGTGGGGGGACGCTCTGGTAATTTGTATCACTTGGTGATCGCGGAGAAAGCGAACAATGTGAAGTGCAATCGTCACACAGAGCTATGTCAGCATCAATGGCACAGAAGATTCGGCCACCGTGAGCCTGCTGCTGTGGATAGAATCCATAGAGAAAAGTTGGGTGTAGGACTAAAAGTGATTGATTGTGGAATGCGGTCGACGTGTGAAAAGTGTTTAGAAGGAAAATTGGCCAGAGCGCCAATCCCGAAAGCAGCCGAACGCAAATCAACGAGGGTCCTTGATCTGGTGCACACGGATTTGTGTGGCCCAATGCAGACCCCAACTCCCGGAGGATGCAGGTACCTGATGACTGTTATAGATGACTACAGTCGTTTCCTTGTCGTCTATCTACTGAAGACGAAAGATGAGGCGGTCGAGCGCATGATGGAGTATGTCAGGTATGTAGAAAATCTGTTCAATAGAAAACCTTGTATCGTACGTTCTGATAGTGGAGGCGAATATTGTAATCGAAGACTCCAGAATTTCTTCGCCAAGGAGGGAATCAAGACACAGTATACCGCTGCCTATACTCCCCAACAGAACGGCGTCGCCGAACGACGCAACAGATATCTACAAGAGATGGCTCGGACGATGCTCCTCGATGCCGATTTGCCGAAAAAGTTTTGGGGTGAGGCGGTCGTAACCGCAGCATATTTACAGAACCGGTTGCCTTCCCGTTCTGTGGAAACGACCCCGTATGAGAGATGGTATGGCAGAAAGCCAACTTTGGGTCACTTGCGTGTTTTTGGATGCCCTGCGTGGGTACAGATACCCAGCGTTAAGCGTAGTAAGCTTGATAGTACAGCCGAAAAGATGATTTTCATCGGCTATGCGGAACAACAGAAAGCTTATCGGTTTTTGAATTTGACAACTGGTCAGGTGAAGATTAGTCGAGATGCAAAATTCCTCGAGATCCAGGAGGAGGTGGCTCCGACGAGTGCACCCGAAGAGATCGTCGTGGAGCAAGGCACCGATGTATTGATATTTCCGAGCAGAGCTTCGGGAAATGAGCAACCGATAGAAGAACCACCGCGAGATGAAGATGTTTGTTCCGAGGGCAGTGACCAAAGTGAACTTGAACAGTATTTTGACCTTGACAGTACTCCAACGAATGCAGAACCCCTGGCCCTGAAGGAAGAACCGTTGAGCAGTGAATCTGTAGAAGAGCAGAATGGAACCCCAACACGGCGTACTCGTGGTAAACTGCCCGCTCGCATGTCAGACTATGTAGTGGGAGTTGCCGTGCAATCAGTTCAGGAACCAGCAACCTACAGTGAAGCAGTGAAGACTCTGGAATGCAAATTCTGGAAAACGGCGATGAATGATGAATTTCAGTCGCACATGAAGAACGGTACCTGGGAGTTGACCGACCTGCCAGCTGGGAAGAAAGTAGTTGGGAGTCGGTGGGTGTTTAAGGCCAAAGAGAATGAAGTCGGCGAGATAGTTCGCTTCAAGGCGCGCATTGTAGCGCAAGGCTACGTACAGCGATATGGAGAAGATTTTGACGAGGTTTTCGCTCCGGTTACGCGTCATGCAACATTGAGAACATTGCTTGCATTGGCTGGAAAAGAAAAGATGTTCTTGAAGCATCTGGATGTTAAAACAGCATATCTGTATGGCGACATCGATGAGGAAATATTTATGCGCCAACCAGCAGGATATGAAGTGAAGGGCCAGGAGGAGAAAGTTTGCCGGTTACGCCGAAGCATCTACGGATTGCGCCAATCCGCCCGATGCTGGAATAAGAAGCTTTCCGAAGTGTTGAAGAAGATCGGCTTTGTAGCCAGCTCCGCCGATCCGTGTTTGTTTGTAGCCGAACGAAATGGTACGAAGATCTATTTGGTGGTATATGTCGACGACTTCCTAGTCGGATGTTCGAGCGAGGAGGAGATCTTACGAGTCTACAATCAACTAAAGAAGAGTTTCGAGATCAATATGCTCGGAAATGCGAAGTTCTTCCTGGGCATGGAAATTGTCCGTGACGACGAAGGTGTGTACAGCCTCAGTGTAAAGAGATACATCGAAAAGCTGATTGCGAGGCTGGGCATGCAGGAATCGAAAAGCGCTAAGACACCGATGGACCAAGGCTATCTCAAGGATATCCTGAAGACTGAAGAGATCAAAGATTGCACTCTGTACAGAAGCGTTGTGGGTGCAATATTGTATATCTCGGTGTGCGCTAGGCCGGATATC